>NC_072738.1:119831149-119961649 GCF_026930045.1 Uloborus diversus
ATCACCGCTCACCTTTTGGTCGTACATATTTTCAATGCAAAAATAAATATCATTAAAAGTGTGGCTGAGTAGTGACTCGTGAAAAAGCAATAATTGTGCATGTGAAAAAACAGGTTGTGGCAAATACAGTCCTGCACATGTCAGCATCTGACGGGAAAAAAAGAAACATTAAAGAGATATTTATTGGCACGTATGCGAATTGGCGCCATTCTGACTAACAGCCCGACACCCCAACAAACCTAGCAATTGCGCCTTCCTTTTCGAAAGCTATTCATTGAAGGAATGCGTAGTAAAAAACAGCAAAAAAGCTTTTTGCCAAAAAAAAAAAAAATAATAATAATAATAAGATCATGCATCTGTGTTTTGTCATTAACCAGCATGATACGATTTAAAATTATTCGCAAAGCATGGAATTTGATTAAAGAATGACGAAGATCTCACGTAGCGATTGAAACAAACATTCTAGAGAAGTAATAAATTTGATTGAAAATAAGTGTTTTTATCTTTGAATATTGAACTATTTCACATAGAAGGTTGCTTTAACCGTTACGGCTTAAATGCCCTCACATATTTCTCTTTTAATCGAACACTTAAAATTCAAAACCAAAACCAGTTGAACTGAGTCCGTTCTTAAGTGTAATTTTTCGAACGTAGACAAAATGTATTTTTTTTTTCAGCAGAAAGCAGAGGAGTAGAAAATAATTTCTTGCTAATGAAGTTGATAATACTTTTAATGCTTTATATCGTATTCGCGCGAATAAAAAATTAAAGGTTTACTGAGTGAAACTCGTAGTTTTAATCGGGCGTAGTATTTTTTCATTTGTACAAAAGGTCGAACACTGCTTATTAGAAACATCTACATTTTAGCATACAATAAAAATGTTTTTCTGCACAAAAAGGATTTCTTTAGGTAAATCTAATACTTTTTTATGCTTACATTATGTTGAGTGGTCTGGATGTAGTCAAAGAACACAGTTCGATTAACAATCAACTTATCCGAATGATAACTGTAGCCTGCATAAAGGAGTCGAAACACCAAGTAGCATTCCCACTGCATTTATTTTATTAGGTGTGTATGTTATGAGCACATGTAATGCGTAGTACTAATATAAATTTGATATTATGTCGGACAGCCCAAGCTTGCCCGAAGTTCAGATAGTTTATAGCCGAACGCTCTACCGAAAAAAACTTATCAATTAAACCGAACAACTAAGTCCAGTGCTGTTAAGCTTTATTAAAATATGAACACACACAAAGGCTATTTTTTTTTTGCCGAAAGCGACGTAAAAAATGGAAAACTGCATTAGAACTTTGCTTTAAAAAATGCATAAGAACTACAGGCAGCATCAAGGTTTTGAAACAGCAAGAGGCGATTTCTAAAACTTGAATTTTCGACCGTAAGTCTTTTTTTCGTCATTGGACAGCCTGATAAGTTTTAAAATGAGAGGGGATTAATATATAAGATAAGACATTGAAGAAAAATGCTTTTATTTTTGAAAATTTTTACAATTTGTTATCGCAGGCTGCTTAAACCGTTATAACTTAGATGGCAGCACGTGTTCATCATTTAACAGCACGGTTAAAATACAAAATAAATTGAACTATGCTCTTTTTTAAGCGTAGCTTTTCGAATGTTGTAAAAATGTGATAAGCTATTTGTCTTTTAGCAAAAAGAAGAAAAAATATATTTTTTACCCTTCAAATTGAGGTAGTATTTTATTTATTTGTACAAAGAGTCAAAAACTCATTAGAAAAATATATATATTTCAATATAGGATTTATTATTTTTTTTCTGAACAAAAAACAATTCTAATGTAGTCTGAAATCTTAAACCTGTTACTTATATTTTCGCTTACATTATGCTTTAATTTTCTTTCCAGAGCCAAAGCTTCAAAAAAAAAAAAACCACGTGCAATTTCGAAGTAATTTAGCACAAAATCACTGAATGGTTTCATATCAGCAAGGAGCATTTCCTTCTCATTTATTCTATTCCCTCATAGTTGTTATTCATTTAATTCAGTGTTTATGTAATGCGCGATATTTCTCTAATTTTTTTGTTGCAGATTGTCCGGACGTGGGCCCGAACACGTAATCTCCTGGTTACGAAGAGAACGCTCTGCCGATCAAGCTACTCAGCTCTGTCGGTCATAGCGCAAATTAAAGTTATAAGTTTGACCGAAAACCTTATTATGGTTCTTTAAAACAGGTTTTTCGGCTAAAAGAAACAATTTTTAGACCTTGGGTCTATTTTTCGTCAGTAGCCAGCACAATAAGCTATAAAATTAGCCGTAAATCAAAGAAATCGATCAAAAATTGAGGGAAATTTGGCGTAGAAACCAAAAACAGGCTACAGAAATAATATATAAGGATGAGTCTTTCGACGAAGTTTGACTTTTGTTGTTTGAAATGTTTCGCAATTCCATCCAACGTCTTTCATTTTGATGTATTTATATTGATCGTCAGTGATTTTTGCCTAATTGTTTGCTGTTCTCACTTCATATTTAATATGAAATGCAATAGTTAAGTATTACAGTCTTTAAATATTTTTGCTAAGTATTGAAGATAGATATACATTAAGAAAATAATTAATGATAAATATACGTTAAGTCTGCTTTACAAATGCTTTTCTTCCACGCTTTCTGTCTACAACTATAAAACCTTAGTACAGTGCTGGCCGACTTATTAGATTAAAGAGGTTTTTTTTTTGTTTTGTTTTTTGTTTTTCGTACACTATTTGTACTAAAATACTATTTATTTTATTGTTAAAGTACAGTACATACTGTACACCGATTATTACGTTATTTTAGCATAATTTAATGTTTGCAGGTGGCAGCACTGTCTGCTGTGTTTATGTTCTTTGTTTATCTACCTACCAGGAACACAACCTCAATCAGCTTAAACAGTTCACTAGTTCTTTTTCTTAGTGTGCTCTGTTATATTTGAAGTTAGTTTTAGGTAATTAGTGAGTATGTGAGTATATATAATAGTGAGTACAAACAATTTTTTACCTCATTTTTTAAAACGTTAAGAAATGGTGTAAACCTTGTGAAACGTATGCCAAAAAGGCTTAAAATGCTCATCAAGAACAAGAGAATGCATACTAAACATTAGATAATTATTTTACTGCTCGTTAATGTGTCTATAGTTATGTAATCAATAAAGAATTTGCTTTTAAAACAGTCTTAGTCTAATAATTTGGCCAGCACTGTACTACCACACGTTATCCAGTACGGATGAAAGCAGCTTCATAAATATTCACCTTACGTCGTCAATCTTGAATTTCGCTTATGAAGTAGTTTGTAAAAAGAGTCCAACATTCTTATGATAAATGGCTTATTTGTAACAAATATATACTAGATTAAAGAATCTAATAAAAATGAAATCAATTAAAGCAAGAGAATCTCAAGACAAGTTAAGTCAGCCCAACGATTTAACTGGAGTAGCTGTCAGCTAACTAGCCAGCATTCAACTCAAATGGGTTGCTTATATTTATCATAAAGTTACGCCAAATACTTTCAAAATATATTTGACGACACCAAAAATGCGTACACTACATTAAATAATTATTTTGTTTAAAAAATATTTTCTGTCACGTAATTGCTTTATTTGCTACTATTAAAATAAAAAAATATCCATAAAAAGGGTTTCAAGGGGGAAAACTTATTAATCTTAAAGTTAATTACTGAGAAATTATATGTATCTACGAACAATCAATTGTAAATTTATATACAAAACATCGTTTCTTTCAAAGGAAAACGTTTAAGAACCCTCAAGTAACATTTCATAAGTGTTGAGATAAACTGCTGAAAAAGCAATCTACACTGTAAAAACGATTCAGAAACGTTCCAGGAAAATAATAGGCAGCTGATGTGCCCACTTTCTGCGAGTAACATATCTCACAAAAACCAGGAAAGTTTTCCGCTAAAATTCAGTAACTTTCCTGAAAAATCCAGAAATCTTCCAGTTTAAAGCCAGTCGTGCCACTGGAACTTCAGAGTAATCTTAAGCAGGAATAATATAAAAGCTTGGAACCTTCCAGATTTATCAAGACAGTTTCAAAAGCAGTATTGCAAGAATAGCCAAAGCTAAGCCAGAATTGCATATAAGGATCAAGCATCTCACCTGACAAGAATTCCCGTTTAAAGCTGTCGTATCTCTGGAAGTTCAAAATTATCTTTGGTAGGGATAATCTTAAAGTTTGGCACCTTCCTTATTTTTAAAGTCAGTGCCAAAAAAGCAGTACTGCAAGCATGGCCAAAGCTAGGCTAGAATTGCAAGTAACAAGCACCTCACTTGCTCGCAATTCTTGCAAAGCTACGCAGTCCATACGTATTCGCTCCCTTTGGGAGTTTAATCAGCATGGACGAGCTGTAAGCGAACTGAAGTCGATACACCTTATAAATACTCTCAATTAATCTTTAAACTGGGACCTAAAAATATTTTTTACAACAGAAAGAAGTCTGTATTCGTGCAACTTGTAGCCATTCAGGAAACTTTTTGACAATGATACTTGATATTTCCAGGAAGTGGATAAAAACCATTGAAATCCCGAAAGGTTACATGGAAGTAGTCAGTAATGTTTCTGAATTTTTTTACAGTGTAATGTACACGCCTATCTTAGGTTACAAAACTCAGGGTCTGAATTCAAAAGTGTTCAATTGAACACCTTATGCAAATTATTACTTTATTTTTATGATCACAATAGCAAATCGAGTAGAATACTTACCGGAACTCTCCGTACCAATTACATCAGCACATGCTTGAAACCTAAACAATAATCTAGAGTCATCTGTACAAGTATCAATGTAGGACAAAGGGTAAAGGCATTCACCGTGGCCTCGGCTGTATGTGAAAGTAAAGGGCCCTCGAAGTTGACAAGACACAGGCTCTGCATCCACTATGTACGCATGTAAGAAAACAAGATTTTTTATACATAAGAAAATTTTAAACTTTAAAATTGTAGCATTTCTGTACCGTAATCATTTCTACAGTTCGTCTTTAAACATTCCTCACATTCGTACCGGCTTTAATGAATGCGATGAAATGTTCAGCACAAAACGAAACTTTACCAAGAACTCAATTTTCGGTTTCATCTTTAATTACATTTTCAGATTTTTTTTTTCTTTTCAATTTCATATTACTTTTAGAACAAAACCAAAATAATATTACACAGCTAAAATCCTACAATCAGTCACATTATAAATATTGCACTTAACATCCTTGTTTTGAAATTAATGCTATGGATGTCTTATGTTCTCTAAAGAATAAACATGATCAAATATTTAAGGGTTTTGTTCTTGTTCAAATTTGCGCATAGTTATGCAAATATTATAAATCCATACATGTTTTAAGGGATGCAATAGTACGTTTATCTCAAAACTCAACTTCCACTACAACTCTACTTCATGTTTCAATTTTATAATATTATTTTTTTAAATTTCGTCTGTAAGCATATCCAGTTCTTTCCTATTTCTTTTTTCAAATTTATATCTTTTTTAAGACAGAAAAAATAATGCAACAATGTTAAAAATTCTACCACCAGTCAAATAAGAAATATCTCTTTAACGGCTTTGTTTTAAAAATAGTGCTAAACTGAATGTCTTACATTTTCTAAAGAATGAACACAATCAAATGTTTAAAGTTTTTTTAGTTAAAAATTACGCATAGTTTTGGAAATCAGAAACTACGAAACACTATTTTTAACCATAAAATAATGCACGAGTAAGTTTTAATCTTTCCAGAAGTTTCAAATCTTAAGAATTTTTTGTTTCGTTATTATATTAAATAATACGCAATTTAAGAGAAATACTGAATAAAACATCATTTCGCTCCAGGGTCATTCTTCAAAAAGTATAAATTGTCTGTCACACACCTTTTACAGAAAAAACTTTAAGGAAAAATTCATTTAACAATGCTTTTTAATTTTATCAAAAGTATTTCTATTTATACCTTACAACAATTTTTAATTATAATTTTCATTTTAAGATATTTTTGGTTCAAAATATGAATTCTCACCTCCGTGGCATGTCACACACCTTCTGTGACTGTTTATGTTGCTTAATCACTTGTTTAATTAAAAGCATATACTTATTTATTTATTATTCCTTCTAAAAGTGTCACAAATACTAATTGTTTAAGTATATTTATTTTTTAATAATGTGTTTTAGTTTGTTTTAATATGGGATAATGATTCATGTCCCACAATAAATTCTCAAATATTCATGAAACAGCTATGTACTTGAACCAATTTTGCACCAAAAACAAAAACAAAAAAAAATATTTTTTTTCATTTTAAAGAATTAAATATGAATAATAAATTGTGAATCACTATCAAATATTAAATGTGTTTAAAAGACTAAATGAGATTAAAACATTGTTCCATGTTCCTAAAACTATCTTAATTTTTACGAACTGATATGTTTTACTTTGGAACGTGTCCTAAGATACAATATGTTTAACTGCTCCAAGGTGCAATCCCCTTGTCGTTTAAGAAAAACCAAAATAGTGGTCAATCCAGATGCACTATCAATATTTTTTCTAAAATTTTCCTTTCCAAAATTTACTTACTTTCAATTAGTACTTATCTTTTCTTATAAGAAAATAAAACTCACTTGATTAGGTTTACAAATACAAAGACAGAAAATGAAATAAAAATGAAGAAAATATTTACTTTGTCAAAAAAATTTCTTTTTCTCGCAAAATCGTGAATATTACTTATTTGATGCTGTTTGTTTTATGGTACCATTTAGTGGTGAAGGTTACTATAAGAGATTACAAAAACATGGCTGCTAAGAATAGATTCTTAGAAATTAGCAGTCTCCTAAGGTACACCACTCTCACCTACTGTGTTAAAAGTAAATTCACCTGCAAGTTCATCTTTATCGACTTTGCTTTGATAGTTTTAAATGTATGAAGATCTTTCATGACAGAGTTTTACTAAGCTGAAAAGAAAAACTGTTCTCCATCTGGTGGTAAAGAATTTGTGTTTGTCAAAATTAACACAAAGTAGCAATATTCCTTTTAAATTTAAAAACTACATTTTCTGCCATTGCACTTTTTCTGCAAAATAAAAAAAAAATAAATATTTTGAGATTCAGGTAGTGTACATTAAATATTTTATGAGTACCTTCACAGAAATCAAATGCTAAAAGTAAGTATAAGATGCCGAAAGATTAGAATCGGAATGACTGTGGGTTTTTTTATTCTTTTCAACGCGATAGCACAACAAAAATTGTATTTCTTTAACCAGGAAATTTAACGCAGAAACTATTCACGATGGTTTGGTGTCTTGAAAACATATTTATCACAGTAAGCGGGGTATTGTTTTTCCCGTTGTTCTACCCATCGGGATCGACTGATTGACCTATCAAATGCAGGTATATTACCTAGAAAAAATTCGGAACAATCCCACGGCTGACTGACTAAAATTTTGAAACTGAAATATACCGTAAAATATGCGTTGTAAAAACTATATTTTCCCTTGAATTACTGTATTTATTAAACTGAATTTAATGGTATAAGTGAATTCTCGAAATCCAATTTTGGTGATTACTTTTTTCCACATATTGATTTGAAATTTTACCCAATTGTTAATTTCATATGAAAGTCCGATTGTTAATCATACGTCACTTTACACAACTTTAAATTTCGAGGCCTACGAGCAACGCAGGCATTATTTTACAAATTAATGGATGGATGCCCTATGCCTGACCACTCTGTTTAAAACACTGATATGTAGATAACATACAAAATTATAAACTTACCCCGAAAAAGTGAAAAAAGTGGTGCATCAGCATTTATTGTGGAACATGCTTGATGGAGGGACTTGTAACCATCACAATAGGCTGCAACATAAAAATTGCTTTTATTTATTTGAAAAAACAACAACAATCAATAAAAATATAAAAAATTGTATACAACTAAGTTTTGAATGAAAAAAAGTTAAACATTTCAGTTTTTTGTTACCAAGTAACATTTTATTCAGAAACATACTCAACTGTATGAAAATGCGTGTATTTTAGGTTTCAATCGTCACAGCATTTTGTTACTTTTATTTATTCAAACGTGAAAAAGCTTTTAAGGAAATTACATAAACCTTTTAAATGTCTAGAGACATAATGTTATACATTTTTGCATTTATTTTAATCTTGCATTAGTAATGAACAAAACTATGCCTAGCTTATGTGTTTCCATTGACTTTACTAAGTGCATTGGAATATGTTTAGAGAAATAACTCTGAATAAACATCTGTTTTACATCTAAAAATTTATAAATAAAATAATAATCCACGGAAACTGACCATTTGCCCAAACACGCAACTTTGTCATTACTTCATATACTGTTGTTTTCACACAAAATACAAATGTTACTAAGGTGTTATGTCAGTGAAATGTTAAAGTGGTCAAGAATGCGTTTCCCCGTTACGTTTTCTCCCCCCCCCCAAAAAAAAATGAAATGGAAAATAATTAGAACTTAGCATGCAATAATTTTATTAGTAACTTTCTCAAATTTTAATTTTAATCAATACCTTTGGTTGTACGATTGGAATTTCTTCTTCTTTAGAGTTTGTAACAATGTGAATTGCAATACGGGACCCAAAATGAAAAACCGGTTTTCGGTATTTTTTAAAACGTGATACCAGAATACCGGTATTGATACCAGTATTAGAAATGCCTTAAAAATGACCGAAAACATTTTGTTTCGTTGATAGGTTTAATAATGTTGTGCAAAAATTGTATTATTTATGAAATCCTATTATGAACAAATTTAAATGAAGGGAACCAAAGTCTTAATAAAAAGTAAATGACAGTAAGAAACATGTGTTTATTTGTGCTAAAAAACGTTGGATACTCCCTGTTATTTATCGGAGCAAAGGTGTTGATTTATTTCTTATAATGCATCTTTTGAATTGTCTCGAAGTCATGTTTTCATTTTAGAGCACAAATTTCCATTAGTAAAAACATTATCTGAATTCACGCAAGTCGGTAGTACTGTTAATAATGCTATACACCTCTTTTTATTGCCTCGGAGTCATTCATTTTCAAAAAATTCGGATAATATTTTTGGATAAATATTTGTGTGTGTGTGTGTGTGTGTGTGTGTGTGTAAGCTTCTTTTGTATTGTGTGCATAATTGTTATTTGAATTTATAGCTAGTTGTAATTTATCTTCTAGAGACGGTAGTTTCCCAACATTAGCGCCATCTTCAACGATTTACTCTTGATCTGTATAGGTTTGTATATGCTGTTTGGTTTGAAATTTACTATGAGTTAAGCTAAATTGGCTCATATTAGTTTATTTTATTAATTTTCGTTTTCTTTTCGAATCTCTTGAAATATAATTATGTAAAGATCTGAAAATATGTTCCAGTTCATTATGCTTTACCTCTATCCAAATTTACAAGGCACTATATATTTTCTAAATATTATCTTTCCAAGTACAAAGCTAAATAGCAATACAGAATAACAAACCAAGACCAGTGACAACAAATTGCCCTTTGTTATACTAACAAGATTTTTTTTTTCTGCTGAATTGGGCTCGTTTTCAACCCCACGCGAGCACTCCTGTGACAAATAATGGCGCGAGTTCTCGCGAGTTAATGATATTCTATTACTTTGTACTTTTAAACCCAAATTTTTCGCACCAATGATTTTGGTACTGCATCATGTGAACAAGAAATGTACATCTTAAATATATAAAAGAAGACATTTATTAAGTTAAGTTGGAAACTCTTCAATTAAAATTGTTTATTATTTTCAGCTAATACCGAAAATACTGGTACTTTTATTCAGCAAATTACAAAATAACAAAACAGTTTGAATTACTGGTATTGCAAACACTACTTAGCATATAATAAAACAAATTTTAGTTGCTGATTTATCTTGCTTGAACTAAAAAAAATGGAGTAAAATAGTTAAGGGAAAAAATAGTTAACCATTATAGCTATTTTAAATTTGCAACACCGCAAACAAACAGAAAGCCAAAAAAAAAAAAAACTGCAATATAATCATCAATCAATTTTACTGAATTAACACTATCAGTGACAAGGGTTCTTGACGAATTTTTAGTTAATGTAAAAAATACATTATAATAAGGAAATAGTTATATGGTAAAAAAGACAGTCGATAACATTTTAAAGTAAAATCCTTCCTAACTTTATAATACGAACAAAAATATACTCATGATCAAGAAATTAAATAATAATATCGTTAAAACCAAAAAAAAAAAAATAAGTTAATAAATAACCAAATGTATAAACGATATTTTAGAATAATTATTTTTTAACTGTAAACAAATAAAGATAATTGGTATTTTCCTCATTTTTTTATTTCAAAATAAAAAAAAAAGTTGATAAAAATTTAAAACGTAATTTGGAAAAATAACCTAGGAAATGTCTACAAATTTCAGATATAAAGTTTATAAACTTATAGCCTCAAAAAAAAAAAAAAAATCAGATAGAATGTATTGTTTAATTCCTCTTTTTGGTTTACGCGGGGAAAATTTCTGTTTCATAATCGTCAACATAATTGAATTGTTCTTCAGAACATTCACGCAACTGCTTCTTATGTTCCGCGTGTTCTTCCCAACTAAAGAACTAAATAAATCTTAACTCTAACTATACCATACAACTCATAGTATATACTTATTTTCGTGGCTCCCAACCCAATATATTTTGAAATAAAAGACACATATAACTTTATAGGTTTGCATAGTTTACCTCGAAACTCGGCTGAGAAAACAAAGAAATCTAAAGATTACTAGCAGTAGTTGTATTCTTTCATACGAATTTACCTATTTATTTGGTACTGAATGAATGCAACTCTTTACAAACAATTCCTTTTGAGACCTAACTGCAAAGAGATTGATTGCTATTGCAAGAGAGTGCTTAAAGCTTGGATTTAAATTCGAAAACGAGTAAGAAAACCTTTAAAGCTGTTTTCTTCGCATGATTACATGCTGTGTGAAAAGCGTTTAGATTATTCTTAACAAACATAAAAAAAAGAGATTTTCAAATGCATGTCAAATTGATTTTTGTATATCTATATCGTGTAACTGAAAAAAAAACGATTCAGATTATTATATTCTAAACAATGGAGAGCTATCGAATTTCTCTTTACCACACTTCTTCTTTTGAATGAAAAGTATGGCTTGGGATCAGTAATTGTTATCTTTGGAATGACACGCCATTTTTATTTTTGTCTTACACGCCAACTGACATATTTAGTAGCTTTGTGCTCGTCACGTGGTCAAAATGTATTTTCCCAAAGGATAAGGAATTTCTGCCGATTGAAGACATTCTCATGAATAGGAGATGGACTTTCGGTGAATCAAACTATTGTGTTCTAACCATTAACATAGATCATGAAATGAAATAACTACACTTTATGTGTAAAGAACTTTTTATTTCTATTTTGCAGTCAATGAATTTCCTTAGCTATCTACAATAACGTAAACGTTAAAATGGTTCAGGAGCTTTTATTTCTTGAATAATACGAACACGATGAGTTGAAAACTCTAATTTCTTCAGATCTATGAGCTGTGATAAATTTCATGTGATAATCTGTCTGTAATTCCAGTTTTTTCTGGACCTTTTGCATTCGGTTTTAATAGTCTACTTTTCTTTTTATATAATTTGTACTGCCCTAGAAGAGTTGAACATCAAACTATGTGGAATCCAACACTTCCAGTTTCCAGAAAACTAGATATTTAGCGAAATATTTCCTTTTGGTTGCACAACTACTCTGAAAACATTAAAAACAGATTTAAACAATGAGTAGGACTATTTTTCTTAGTATTGAACATTCTTTGACCATTATGGGGAATCGACAACCCGCTAAAAGCTGAAGACATTATTGCGCATGGTTTATGAAAATGAAAATGATATGTCATACTGAAAATTATAGTATTGTCAACAAACTATGAACCCCGTTACAAAATACTTTATTAATATTTTATTAACTTTTATTAAAAACTTTAATAAAGTATTTTGTAACGGATTGTTTGACCTTTGGATCACAATGTAGTCTCCAAAAACGATCTAGTTAAATTGATGACAAAATTCATTCACTCTGTCTCTTTTTGTCATATTGGCATGTTTTACTGCGTTAAGAAAGATGAAGCCGCAATATGTCCGAATAAGTATAACTCAGTTCACGATTTTTTTTACCTTCTTTCGTTTTTTCTTTTTTTCTTCGTATTACCCTAGTGAGAATTAGATTAGGTAAACTTGTGACAAACTTTTTCGAATTCATGACCTTCAATACCAAATAAATTTTCTTTAGCGGATCCTCTCTCTATAAACTAACCCAACTAAAAATATATTGTGCTGTGGTTCCGCAGTTATCACACTAGGTAGTAAAAATGGTTACAATGAATTGCCATAAATGATTTGAATTATTAACATTGCCGTTTGAATGTGAATTACTTACTTTCTCTGTACTGTAAAACATTAGGATGTTTTTCATATATTACAACACACCGAAAACACTTTTCTTTCCTGTAAAAAAAAAGTAAATAAATAAATAAAATACGTAAGCAAACATGTATATATAAAAAACATGTGACAGCTATAAAGCATAAATGATGCAAAAATGACTTAAATGAATTAATAGGTCCAGGCAATATTTAATCTAGAAATAGATCACATCAAAGTTCTCAGACTTGGGTTCAAATGTATTTACTGCTAAACTAATAATAGATAATGGATACATGTAAGTAAAATGATAGTTTAGCCGCTGCTCTACTAAAAACTACAAATAACTATTTTAGAAGTGATAATAAAGACCTGTTAAAAAATTTGTACTGTACATAATTTGGGTTGTGCAAGTTCACATCGTGCCAAAAATTGTTTACAGAATCAATTATCAGGTTTCATTGCGTATTCTCCCGTTTATTTACAGGATATTCAAAGTACATAGTGAGTGATTTCATTTCGCAATGCAGTAAACTCTCCATAACTCGAAGTTATTGGTAGTTCGAGTTATGGGAAGTTTACACAACAGTCTCAAGAGTTTGGGACCCAATGTAGACTTTGAAATAAAGGAATATTCAAGTTATAAGTTTCGAGTTGTCGATATCCGACTAAATGTACATTGATTTATAAAGTAAATATTTACTTCCAAGTGCATGATAATAAAAATGCGTCTCTAAAAGCTCATAAAATTAAGTACAAAATTAGTTTGTAGCATGGGGGTGTGCACCTCGAAGCGATTTTTCGAAAATTCGATTTTGTTCCCTTTATATTTTAATTTTAAGAACATTTTACCTAGCAAATTGTCGCAACATGGAAGAGTAAATTCCGAAATTTCCATGACGTGGAACGTAACATGGGCGAGCAAATGAACATAGCAAATTAGCGAGAAATTCATCATCCATTATTTGTAAATATACAGGCGAAACAAATGACCTTTTAATTTTCTACTACGGGCAAAGCCGTGCGGGTACCACTAGTAAACAATAAAACATAATTATTTTACATGCCTCAAATTAAAACTGTTATGCATAATAAGGAAAAAACTTTATCAACCATCTTTACTGAGAAAAAAACATTCTTTAAGAAAAAAAATGCTGAGCTTTACTATAGCAATAAATTTCCTCCGAGCAACAACAACAAAACAAAATATAAAGATAAAATAAATAGCATTATTCTGTTTATTTCATTTCATATTTTGTTTTGTCTTTTTATTTATCGTTTGCCAAATTTAGCTTATGTTTAATCGTATTGTTATTTTCTTACAATAAATTGGAAACAAAATAAGTTTCTTCTTTTTGCTTTTAGAACACGGATGAGAAAAATAAAGTATGTATTTAAAAGTAAAAAGTTAGTGTTATACGGGGAAAGAGCCAAAGACAGAGAATTTCTCGTAAAAGTTTCATGAAAACAAAGTGATTATCATACATTTTTTAACAGTGTATTGAACAAAAACGAAATTCTTTCTTTTAAAATTCGTGTTGCATCAAAACCGAGTAGTATTTAAAACCAAGTTTTGTACCGCGTAATATCGAAACCGTATTATAATAATCGCAAATTTTGTAACATGTAATATCGAAACCGTGTTGTAGAAGTACCGTGTTCTACGAGGGGCGCCTGTACAGCATAAAAAAAAATCAAACGGTCATCTTCAAATAACACATTTTATGAATGTATTTTTCAATAAAAATAATATACATTTATTTTTCTTCTGATTGAAATTATTAGCCGATCACTGGTTTGTACTAAACATTTATAATAATTCATCATTTGAAAATATTGCTTTTTGTCTTGTTATTAGTGAACCGGAAACGAGGAATATTCAAATGGATCTAATTTGTTTGAATATTAAATATATTTTAAGTTATATTATCATAATTTTGCTTAATGATACACAAACATTTTTACACATGACTAGTTAAATTTACCCCATGGTAACTTAATTTTGTTCCAAAATTCGGTTTACTTCATTGTAGTTTAAATATACAGTGTGTTCCGTTTTAACTTGCAAGACCTTTATTTTCGCAACCATTAGTACTAGATGTAAACTTCCAAATGCAAAAATGTTCAAAATCAGATTCAGAGTTAAGATGTTGAAAGTGTGAAGCAAAAGTAAAAATGAGTTAAAAAATACGAAATTAAACTTTTTATACATGCCCTATATAAGCCCTATATAGGCCCTATATAAGTCATAGTTAGAGAAATAACCTACATTGAAAACTATTACTAACAAAAAAGAAATTGATATTTGTGCGAGCAAAATCAAGCAGATATTCAAGTCTGAAGTTTTAAGGGACCATACAGAAGTTGAAATTGGAACTTATCGCTCTTCCGGAAAATGACAGGTCATCATAGTAAAAAAAAAAAGGTATTTATATTACTATTCAAAAATGAATGCAAATGTTAGGCCGTGATACGCAAAAACACACTAAAAAACCTCGAATATTTTAAAAAATCACAGATGTAATTTCTAACATTTGTTAATCACTATATTTTCCCCCAAAAGGTGTTACTGACGGCGAGTGAAAAGTGGTGTAAGTCGCAAAACGCTGCGTTTTATATATCGGTGAATATTAGTCGTACTAATTCCAAACATTTTGTGTAGGAATTATATTTCAATGGGGATTATTTCTCTAAATATATGTTAGAAGAGCTGGGGCCCCTATAAAAAGTTAAATTTTGTATTTTCTGACTCGTTTTTATTGTCGCTTCAAGCTTTCAATATCTTAACCCTGCATCTGATTTTGAACATTTTGCAATTGGAAGTATACATCTAGGACTAACGGTTGCGAAAATGAAGGTCTTGCAGGTTAAATCGGAAGACCCTGTATAACTTTACTTAGTTAATCAGATTTGTAATGAAACATTAAAACGACGGGTAGACGAACTGCAAGTATTTCATTTCTAAACAGATTTAAAAGAAATGCCAACTTACAATTATAGATAAACGAAAATTGGTCATAAAAAATTGATTCGTAAACAACAATTTTAATATGTGTGTTGTAATATTTTGCGTAAGGAAATCAATAAAAATATATGTTTGTTAGATAAATTTACAAAACTTTTACAAGAAGTCACTTTTGTATCTAAACTAAAAATCAATTATGAGTAGGTTTTAAATTTATGCTTATGATTTCCGTATAATCCCTTTTTAAGTAATATTGTTTTTGAAATAAATGAATATGCATTCATAATGATTCTACCGAAAATTTGCGGTTATATCGTAACTTCAGTTAGCTTTTCAGCTAAAGTTATAAAGATGTCAACTTTTACGAGATCGCATTTTGTTTCAGAGGTTATATGAGTTATAAATTATTAAATCCTTCATGCATGCATAAAATGCTTCCGAAGTCTATAATAAAGGTTTAAGAAAATATGAAAACCTAACAAATGTTTTACGATTAAGGTGTTAAAAATCTTTTTACCTTTTATGGTCTCATAAACACGTTACAAGATTGGTTGGTAATATAATAATAATTTATGTGTGCATTAAATCCACAAAATAAAAACACACAATGTAAAGGAAGGATTTTTTTTTATTTAGAAAAATATATTTTTAAACGCTTTATCCAGCTGTTGTAAACTTTATTATAAATTACAAATGTTTTTGATTCGAATCACATTAATGGTTTTTTGTTCCTTTCTTCTTGTAATAGTTTGTAAATACATTGTGACCTTGCCAGGAATCAGGGTATTTAAAATATAAATAACTCTAAATGACGTTTTTTATTTTATTTTTTTTATTTTAACTTATTTTTATTTAGGCAGGCAGTTTTTTTTAATATAATATTTAATTCTATTGAATGAGTTTCATTGTTAATAATGAAATGACATCAAGGAAGTTTGATTGATCAACAGGAACAAGAGGAATAAAAGCCATATCTTTTTGCAGTTGCAGAGAAGTATGACACTACATTTCCCTTAATGTATTATTTTATAAATTTCAGAAATACGTAGATATGGTTTCCACATTAAACACGCAGGAATGCTAGTACAGTCCCTATTGTTTTTAGTACTAGCATATCTTTTGAGAAATTAATTTAAAAAAATAAAGAAAGAAAGAAAGAAACGTAGAGGTGAAATGTTTGAGTTTTCATAATATGACCTTACTTAAATGCTTATTTTATCATGTACTCATTAGCCTTGCACTGTAAAAAAATTCCAAAACGTTATTGGGTATTAACGCGTTACGTTTCGGGAATTTAATGGTTTCTATCCACTTCCTGGAAAAATCAAGTATCATTGTCAAAACGTTTCCTGAATTGTTACAAATTGTACGTATGCAGATTTTTACTGTTGTGAAAAATATTTTTAGCTCCCAGGTTAAATATTAACTGAGCGTATTTATAAAGTGAGTCATCTTGAGTTCAATTACGGCCCGTCCGTACTAAATAAGTTCCCAAAGGGAACAAATAAGTATGGACTACGTAGATTTGCAAGAATAGCAGGTGAGTAAAGTTATCGTTACTTATTTGCAATCCTGGCATAGCTTTGGCCATGTGTGCAGTAATGCTCTTGGAACTTCTTTGATAAATCGGGAAGATGCCAAGCAATTATACTATACTTTCCTAAGTTTACTCTAATTTTCCAAAGACACGTCTGGCTATTAACGGGACGATTTCTGAATTGTTCAAGAATATTCAAAGATAATATCAGGAAGGTTACTGAATTTTAGCGGAAAACGTTCCTGGACTTTGCAAGATATGGTACTGGCAGAAATTGGGTACATCAGCTGCCCATTATTTTCCAGGAACGTTTCTGAATCGTTTTTACAGTGTATAACAGCGGAAATAAAGAAAATCATACCCAGATTTCTGGGAGGGACTAGTTTGGCCCCTAATATATTTTCTAATAAAAACGAAGCAATTTTTTCTTTATTGTACCCGCTATTACATGAAACGAGGATATTCGTTTAAATTTCAGCTACACGTTCCAACTTGTGCTGTCAGAGATAATTCCAAATGCGAAAAACTGTCTACTATAAAGCTGAAAAATTAAAGAAATCGGTCTTCGAAAGAGAAACTAGCTACAGAATTTTGCGTGTAAGGAATACATCATTGAAATTATAATAAATTCACTTTCTATTTAGTCATTAGAGAGTATTCTCTCCTAATGAAATACATTTAAAAATAACTTATCAACCAGAAAGTGACCACATTCGTGTGTGATACGTTATATACCTATTACAAAGAAAAAAAATTATCATTAAGCTGCGGCAACATGACATGTATCGATATAATGTTCATATGCAACTTAAACGAATAGACCACGTGACTCTAGCCTTATACTAATTGAAAATGAAATAAAAGTAACGCCAAACCATTGCAACACGAAATGATTTAACCCGAGACTCAATTGCCGCGTCGTCACGTGGTTTGCTCTGTACCAGTTACATACCGAATAAAAGTAAAGCCAAACTACGGCAACATGACATCACCTGATTGTCGTTTTACTAAGAACGTAATGCAATGCACCACGTGATTTGCTATAGACCAATTAGCACAACCAGCAAATGCGACACACTTAGCAAATGCGACTAAGAATAAGGTCCGGTAACATGATATTGCTTTTCCAGGAAGTTCTTTCGCAACATAAGACAATGGATTACGCAACTCTACAAAGCACAAAATAAATTGAATGTGGAACGGCCTGGCTCGCCAAAATGAAAGTAACACCAATGTGGTTTAATTGCAAATAAATATCATAAAGTTTTTGAAGAAACAGTTTTGTGTTTCTAATTATGTTAAACAATACTGTACTTGGAGGTTAAAATATCTTTTATCTCATTTGCTAATTATCTCACTGTAACCCACAATTAACGATAATATAAGCAAAATGTTACTTTTTCCGGAAAAAAAATATTAAATCGAGCGCATTTGAGACTAATTTTTTAAAAATAAACTCTTCATTAACTAGGCATCAGCTGAAATTGAAAATATTATTTACAAAAAAAAAACAAAAACAAAAAATCTTTATACATACATAAAACAGCGCAGCGTATGAAAAAGAGTAACTTTGAAGTAACTTTAAAGAGTTAACTTTCCATATATTTTTCATTTTGCTGACTTTCTACACACAAATTTAAAATGAAATAATTAGAAGCTCAAACGTGAAATCTTAACATTTTACTTCAACAAAAAAACAAAAATCCAAGCTTATACTGTTCCTTTCAATTCCCGCTAAAGTGTTTCTCTCTAACAGTCTCATACTTCAGACCCAAGCGTTCAATGTTTCCCATGTGGGCAGTTACCTTTATAGTCCATTCAACTGACTAGATCATTAAATTCTGTTTCAAATGCTCTTTTACGATTCGTCCGAACTTCCCCATTCTTCAATGAAAGGTGAATTTTATTACCAAACTTTAAAAGTAAAATGCCTTTACTTTTAAAAAACATACTTCTTTGTATAAACGACAAGAAGACATTTCTGACTTGAACTAGTTTTGGTTCTCTAAAACTGTGGGAAGGAATTTTCAAAATAAGAATAAAATACATAAAAGTACATTCAAAAGTTTACTGTACTGAAAATACGCAAATTTGAATATTGTAATTAACCAAACAAGAATTTCCTATTGCGATCATTTCACCTCAAACGGCGATCATCTTTTTAAAAACAATGCTTTAAACCAGGGCTTACATATATGACTAGATTTATTTAAAAAAAAACAGCAATACCCGCACGTCCTTTGCCCGTGGTAGAAAATTAAAAGGTTTTTTGAGTCCCCTGTATATTTACAGGTAACTTATTTTATGCGTACTACACTGTAAAAACGAATCAGAAACGCTCCTGGAAAATGATAGGCAGCTGATGTGCCCAATTTCTGCAAATAACATATCTTGAAAAAACAAGAAGCGTTTTTCCGCTTAAAGTCAGTAACCTTTACCAGAATTATCCTTGAAACTTTTCAAAGAATTCGTAAAATATCCCATTTTAAAGAAAGTCTTGTCTCGGGAACCTCCTAGAAAAATAATTAGGTTTAATATAATTGAAGGGAAATTTCCAGATTTACCAAGAGAGCTCCATAAGCATTGAAGCAATCATGACCAACTAGTCGATCCGTACGGAACTCCGCATTGTTCTTTGAATCGTTTCATGTGGCATTTCGCTCTTTAAAAATTTCAAAGAAAGAACATTATGAAAAAGAATCAAAAAAAAGGAAAACGGATTAAAGTAAATGGAAAAAAGTAAAAGCATAAAAGAAGG
This sequence comes from Uloborus diversus, assembly GCF_026930045.1. Lineage (NCBI taxonomy): Eukaryota > Metazoa > Arthropoda > Arachnida > Araneae > Uloboridae > Uloborus > Uloborus diversus. Next base: position 119,850,821 of record NC_072738.1, read on the forward strand.
CATGTAATTTGGAGACATTAGCAAGAAAACCTAGTTAAATACAACGTTGTGATAATGTGATCATCGCTCAGATAAATATCATTAAAAATGTGACTGAGTGACTCCTAAAAAAGCAGTAATTGTGCATGTGAAAAAAATGCGTTGTGGCAAATACAATCCCGTCTATGTTAGTTTCTGAAGGAAAAAAAGAAACATTAAAGAGATAGTCATTGGCACGGATTCGAATTGGCACCATTCTGCTTAAAAGCACGACACTCCAACCAGCCCAGCAGTTGCGCCTTCGTCTTTGAATGCTATTCATTGAAGCAATGCGTAATAAAAAAAAAAATTTGCCAAAAACAAAAAGACCACGAGTCTTATGTTTTGTTATTAGCCAGCATGATACGACCTTAAAATTATTCGTAAAACATGGAATTTGATTCAGGAATGAGGAAGATATCGCGTAGCGATTGAAACAAACATTCTAGAGAAATAATAATTTAGATTGAAAATAAGTTTTTATTTTTGAAAATGAATACAATTTCGCATAGCAGGCTTCAACCGTTACGGCTAGAATGCCAGCACGCGTTTTTCTTTTAATCGAACATTTCAAATTCAAAACCAAAACCAGTTGAACTGAGTCTGTGTTTTTAAGTGTTATTTTTTGACCGTAGACAAAATGCATTTTTTCCTCTGAAAATAGAGGTGTAGAAAATGATTTATTACTAATGAAGTTAATAATAACTTTGATGTTTTACATCGTATTCGAATAAATAAATAAAGGTTTACTGAATGAAACTCTTAATTTTAATTTGTCGCAGTATTTTTTTTTTTTTTTTTTCATTTATACAAAAGGTCGAACACTGCTATTAGAAAAATCTACATTTCAGCATGTAATAAAAACGTTTTTTCTGCACAAGAAGGATTCTCTCGATATCCAAATTTTTCAATGTAATGCTTTTTTATGCTTATATTATGCTTAGTGCTCTGAACCGAGTCAAAGCTTAAAAAAAAAAAAAAAAACTCTCTTGATTAATAGTCAATTTATCTGAATAATAACTGCATAAAGGAGTCGAAACGCCAAGTAGCATTCCCGTCGCATTTATTTCATTGCCTTACATTTATCATCTGTTATTTGTTATGTGTACATGTAATGCGTAATATTAATCTAAATTAGCTATAATGTCGGACATCCCATGCACGGAGGTAACTGTAGTTCAGCTAGTTTATAAAAAAAAAGGGTTAGTGGTAATTTTTTTTTACGCCGAAAGCGATGCAAAAAACTGAAAAATTGTCTTTGAATTTTGCTTTAAAAATTTTAATTTTAAGCAAAAATAACTCTTCTAGAAATTTCTTGATTTGAATTTTGACATGAGGCTTTTAGTCGCAATAAACAAGGCTTCTAGAAAAACATAAGAATTAATATTCAAATCACGTATAAGAAACGAAACACTACACTCGAAATATTACCATAGTCTTAAAAACATTGTTGAAGATGTTCTAAAAACAACTTAAATAGCAAAAAAAGTGAAAACTTAAATAAAGAATTAACGAGATCCCTATGTTCCACTGTCAAGTTTTCTGGTAAACTGATATACTTGAATAAGATGGAATCAAATTTGTATCAACAACTACGCTATTGCATTAGATAAATATGTTACATTACATCTGTTACTTGAGATAAATATATAATTTATTTACATTACACATTTACAGGTGTACAACGGTATCAAAATATGTCTCAATCCGATTCTTCACAAGTTATAGAATTAAGAAAGGATCCATAGTCGCCATTATGACATTAAAAATCGTAACATACTGCTTGCTTTTACACCTTTAGCTTCTGAAAATAATAATCTCACCTACATTTAAAAAATCTATTAAATGATTTCATTCCGAATACCAAAGCAAAAAATGTACGTGAACAGAATCCAAATTCTTTGGCGAAAAGAATCTCGCTTCCGCCGGATGTCTGCGGAGATAACAGCCTTCAGCTGTGTAGTGGTTGAAAGAATTCTAAAATCCAGGTCTATTTAGAGCCTTCAGCTATTCTGCCCGATGGATTTGCTCGGAAGTTTAATTCTATTTGCCCCATTTTCAATGACGGTAGATATATCAGCGGGGAAAAGTTTAAAAAAAAACCAAATGGTAGAAAATATAGGAATTTTTGAACTTTTATTCTGGGAGAAATGGTTTGGGTATTTTACCATTTGAAAGGTATTGCATTAACTAGTTATATCATTCAATTGCGGCAATCCCGTTAATTTTTGTTATTTTGTAAAGTCTTTCCCCATCAGAAATTGTTTTATCGAAATTTAGCGTACTTCTTTAAAAGTGCACTAATTCTAAGCCCAAAAACAAATAGCATTAAAAAATATGAAGATAACCGAATAGTGAAACTGTTGTGAAACAATTTTTTGATAATAATAGGTAACTTTTCGTAATTTTTGTGTCAAAGGTAGAAAATTTCTTACATTTTAAAAAGAATAGTTTTGTTTCATTAAAGAAATTTAAGCCGTAAATATGTATAATATTTAGAATATGAAAAACATTGCCACATAAGAAAGGTAAATACTTAAGTTAATAGTAAGTGGTCGCAAAATTGTCTTCTGGTGGTGTCATACTTCAGGCAATTTTCAAGCCAAAGGTAAAGTTTTTTTTTAATCATTTTATTTTAATTTTTTTAAATGTAAGATGTATTTTGTTTCCTTAAAGTAATTGGAACTTTTAATCTGTTTCATATTTAGAGCGAAAAAAAAAACATTTAAGAGTTTCAGGTAATTCTGGAAACACGCATTCAATTTTGCATCCACATTAAGGAAAGGGAAAAAAAAAACACTTCAGCTCTAATGCGTTAGCAAATTTAAAACTCGAAAAACCTTCTCTTTATTAGTTTGATGAAAAAAAGAAAAAAAATCTTGTTTGAAGTATATTTTGTACAGTATTCATCTAAAAAATTGTGGGTTTTTTTCAGGGTGCAGTCTCTTAAAAAATGCTTGAAGTCAATGTAACCTTGAAACACTGAGCGTAATAAAAATATATACCTTGTAAAAGAGAGAAAGAATATCGAAGCTTATCCCTCTACACGAATATTTCTGCGCTTTTTTATTGATTGCCAATAAAGCAAGTAGTGTACACAATACGCGATTATTGTTATTCGTTACGTTTTGCAATTAATAACTTACTGTTTTTTTATTTTATTTTTATTTTTAAGTAGGACTACTTTTTTTTTTTTTTTTGTTACTTGTTGACAGGTTTTGTAATTTCAGTTTACGTACTTCTGTCTTATTGTATCTATTTCGTAATTCAATATGTTATATGTTAGAAACCGATAAATTTCCGAAAATAAACCTTCGTATTAAAGTAATACATTTTTTCTGAAGAAATGGTATGAAGTATACCTTGTATTTAACGTGAGATTATAATTTATTAAAGCGATGTATTTTATGCGACTATTTTAAGTTGTAGAAATACTACTACTTTCTGTTTCTTAAGGATGTACGAATATTCAGTATTTGTATAGTAAAAATTTTAAAACATTGTTTTATTAATGCATTTATTTACTTTGCCATACTTTGATATTACAATTACTCCACATTTGCAAACGAATTCTTCACCAAGAAGGTACACTGATTCCTTAACGCAAAAGAATTTCATATATTTTCGACATAAATTTTAATGATGATAAGAAATTAATAAGTGTTAATATCGAAGGAATGTTATGAAATAACTGAACTGAATGTTTCATGACTCCGCTATTTGAACAAGCTACTAGACTAATTTTTTGAGACATTGGATCTCACTAAAGTTTAAAAGTGACCTCATAAATAGTTTTCTTTATCTCTTTAAGTAAATGGTAACTTATGCATTTAAATCTATAAATATGAACCATACAAATGCAATCGCTTCCCACAAAGAAACATCCCCTTAAAAATGTCATAAATAATTTTTTGTAGTTACTAATTAGTGTGTCATATAGTGGCAATAATGTAGATTATTTTCTTGCGAGAAACTTTTTTTCATTTGCAAGTTCAAGATAAATATTCCTAACACTACATATGGCTCATCTGGAATACGTAATAAACAAAAAAAAAGGGGGAGGGGGAATCAATATATGTTCACATGACACATTCCAATTTTGCTGATTTTAATCATTAAATTGATAAAATTGATAATGATCTAGGAAAAAAACAGTAATTTGGAAAACTTGGGGAAGAATTGACTCCATGGTAACTTATTTTTGTTTATAATCGTGTGCATGATGACGATATGCAAGTGATATACTCCCGTGAGACGGTAAGGTTTACCAAATGCAACATTTTTCCTTTATACACACGGCAGCATAGTTTTCGCGACGCGTTTGTGAAATAGAAGATACTTTTATAAAATCTTTATCATAGAATTAAGAAAGGAACAAAAAAAAGTTTTATTTCCATCTATTGCAGTTTTAATTCACATTTTGGGGCTTTTTTCGATATTTTTCTTTTTTTTTTAAACTTTCCACTTTATGCTACTCCCATACATTCCACATTTTCCAAAGAACCTACATTTGTCGAAGAACATGCATTACTGTTTCCGATTCTTCAAACAGCTTTGAAAACCTGCTTATCTCTAATCCTACCGCAGAAAATGTACGTGAAAGAAAGTGCGCTTTTACACTTCTTACACCAAAGAAAAATCTCCCTCTAACAGACTTCTTCTATGATAAGAGTCTTCAAATCTATAATGTGTGAAAGAATTGAAAGGGTGTTTAAATCCCTGTCTATTTAGAGTTTTGAGTTGTTCCGGACATGAAGGATTTAGTTGGAAGTTTAGTTCCATTTACTGCTACTTCAATCAAAAACGAAATGAAAGAGAGAAGAAATTTATCGGCTAAGTAAGAAGTGAGTAAGATAAAAAATAATAATAAGTCGCACCAGAAGAACACAAAATTCCTTTTTCAATGCTGTTCTTTCTATTCTCGGGAAATAAAAGTAAAACTTAAACTAGGAAGATGTCATGACGCATTAACCTCGTTAAATAGCAAGAGCTAAAAAAAAAAAAAAAAGCACCGCTTTTCCAAAACATTTTTTGTTCAACATTTTACAGCACGTCTGTACTTAAACTAATATTGATATGCGTCTAAAGTTGAGGCTGACAATGAAAACTAACAGAATAGGACTTCAGTTTTTGTTTGAGTTTCCTTTGAGTAAATCATGCAGAAAGTCTAATCTCGGACACATTTGCAAAGTAAATTACAATTATGTGTTTCATGTCAAAAAATAAAATAATAAAAAAAGCTTTTTTTAGTACGTAATATTGGGCACTTCGTGAGAAAAAAAATAGTTCTTTAACAATGCTGTTTCTCCTTACTAAATAAGAGAATGAAAATCCAAAAGACCAGCTAATGCTTTTCATTCTATTATTTTTTTCCACGGTCATCTAATGCAGTTTTAAATATTACTATTTGTAGACAATTATAAGTATTATTCCTTATATTAGTCCTTAAAAAATATTTCTATGAAATGTGTATATAGATGTACGGTTCTAAAAGAGAAAGATATCGAGTTATACGTTGAGGGATTAATGATTTATAAATGTGATTTAAAACTAACCTCTCACAGTGTCTATTTCTAAAAAAATTTTTATAAATATCTTTAAGTGTCTTAATGTTGCCGGTTTCACTTTATAATTGTTGTCAAAACAATGAAAATTCATAGTACTTTTAAAGTTAATTTTGTTAACAAAATAAAGAATCTATCAGAGTGGAATTTAAGCAAGCATGAATTTGAAGACTGTTGAAACTTTTTTAACAATGCAGGTTTTCGAAGCTCGCTTTAATTTAAGTCAAGTTATCTGTTTAAAAGCGTTATTAAAACTTCAAGAGAGAAAAAAAAAAAAAAATCACCGTTTGTTGCTAATTACTTTATTGGGTCCAAAAATTTTTGGTTGGAGCTGTATATTTTAACTCTTATGAAGAGAAAACCCATATAAAATATTATACAAGTTGTGTTTGTTTTATATTTTTCTACAAATTTAACATTATGACCTCGTAAATCTAAAAATAACATAACTTTCAATTTGTACCTCAGTTCATTATTATAATGCACTGTATAAAAAATTTCAGAAACGTTACTGAGTATTTTCGTGTAACGTTTCCGAATTCCAATGGTTTTTATCCACTTCCTGGAAATACCAAGTATCATTGTCAAAAAGTTTCCTGAATGGCTACAAGTTGCTGAAATGCAGACTTCTCTATGTTGTAAAAAAATATTTATAGGTCCCAGTTTAAAGATTAACTGAGAGCATTTATAAGGTGTATCGACTTTAAAGCAATTATGGCTCGTCCTGACTGATTAAGTTCCCAAAGGAAGCGAATATGTCTTTGAACTACTTAGCTTTGCAAGAATTACAAACATTACTTGCAATTTTGGCTTAGCTTTGGCCATGATTGTAATACTGCTTGTGCAGCTGTTACATTATCCCTACCAAAGATTACCTTCAAGTTCTAGAGACACGACTTGCTTTAAATGGGAATATTTTTCAGGATAATTTCAAGAAGGTTACTGAGTTTTAGCGGAAAACATTCCTGGTTTTTGCGAGATATTTTACTAGCTGAAATTGGGAACATCAGCTGCTCATTTTTATCCTGGAACGTTTCTGAATCGTTTTTACAGTGAATCAGAACAAAAGTTGTTTTACTTCTCATAGAAAATATAGAAATGACAGTTACACTGAAATATAATGCTAACAGTCTTCCTAAAACTATAATAAAATACATTAGTTTTCCCTTAAGTAAAATGTTTATTATTTGCGACCTATTATTTTCCAGGAATGTTTCTGAGTCCTTTTTACAATCACCTACAGTAAAACATATAATAATTGAATCCTTTTTGCTTAATGATCTTTTAATAAATCACGTATTTGACTCTATCCATAAAGATAGATCAGATAAAGCTCCAAAAGTTAATGTCAGTTTTTTTTTTCTAATCAGTGAAACTTCAAACTGTTAAGCAAAATTTTTGCGAATTAAATTTTATCTCAGCATATGCGTTACCTCGATTTCGAAAATAAACTTTAACGATAGTACATTTCTAAAGCATTTAATCTTAGAGTTTGACCTACTTGGCAAAAATGATTTTCACAAATGAATTTTGTCTCCATATTTCTTAGATGCCATCAGTAGAAAAGAAAGATAAATATCATTGTCCTACTTTGGAAGAAAGTTCTGAAGATGCATGAAGTGTAAACACATTTTTTAGATTTTGATCCTTCCTTTAAAGAGGATTGTATGATTAACTTAAGCTTGAAAACATTAATTATGTCTCTTTACTTTAAAACATGAATTTAATACATAACGTGGGATCAATAATCTGCGACATGGATCTGAGAAGCTTTGATTTTCCAAAACAACGTTTAATGACCTTTGTTTATAATTTTTTAGCGTTCGGAAAAAAAAAAAAAAACTTATGGTGGTGAAAAATAATGTTGCACCATGAACTAAAATGTTGCATTTCCAAAACATCTAGGATCGTCACCAATTTTCGTGGATTGTTAAATATTAAAGTGTTACATGTAATAAATCATGTGCTCCACCATGATAAACAACAAAATAAAAGGAACGTTAAATTCATAGTCAAATCACATTCTCAAATCACCCTTCAAAGAAACAGTTCTCTCATTTAAAAAATAATTCAAAAATCCAAGACATTAAATTCAACGCATTTAATACTTTCAAGAGAAGCATGCACTCACTGGCCTATGCAATAGAAACCTTTGAGAGAAACTTCTTGTCTTACCAGCACTGTGCAAGAATCTGGAGAGACCTTTATGATATGGAGCATATTCTGCAGGTATGAAAGAGGTTCCTTGGTGTTCCTCGAGGGTGAACATACACTGTAAAAACAATTCAGAAACGTTCCTGGAAAATAATGGGCAGCTGATGTGCCCAATTTCTGCCAGTAACATACCTGGCAAAATCCAGGAACGTTTTTCGTTGAAATTCAGTAACTTTCCTGAAACTATCCCGGAAGCTTCCTGAAAAATTCAGAAATCTCCCCGTTTGAACCTAGTCGTATCTCTGTAACTTTAGAGTAAACTTAGGTAGGTATAATACAACAACTTGGATCCTTCCTGAGGTTCTATAAGCAGTATTGCAAACATGGCCAAAGCTAAGCAAGATTTGCAGGTAAGAAACGAGTATTTTACTAACCTGCAATTCTTGCAAAGCAACGTAGTCCATACTTATTCGCTCCCTTAAGGAGCTTAACCAGCATGGATAGGCCGATTCGCTCCCTTAAGGAGCTTAACCAGCATGGATAGGCCGTGATTGCGCTAATGCCGATACACTTTATAAATACGCTCTGTTAATCTTTAAACTGGGAGCTAAAAATATTTTTTTAAACAGTGAGAAGTTTGCTTTCGGGAAACGTGTAGCAATTCAGGAACCTTTTTGACAATGATACTTGATTTTTCCAGGAAGTGGGTAAAAACCATTGAAATCCCGAAACGTTACACGGAAATACTCAGTAACGTCTCGGAAATTTTTTACAGTGTACAGCGATCCGATATAGAAATACTGGCAGATCACGTACACCCTGCGGTGTTACATTTTTATCTTAATGGCAACGGATACTTCATGGACTATAATGCAGCTATACATCGTGCCAGGAGTGTTGAAATTTGGTTCGCTGAGAATCATTCTGACATTCAACACTTTACCTGGCCACCGAGTAGTCCGGATCTTAACCCCATAGAAAATAGACGCAATCGACAGAACTCTTCTCTTCCGTCTAATTTACAAGATCTGAAAAGCTGCATAGCCAATGCATAGCATTCTCTAGATGTAAATGCACTCCAGAAGCTTGTAGACGATACCCAAACCAATCAGAAGAGCTATTCGCGTAAAAAGGGGACCAATAAAATATTGATCTTGGGGTTTCTAATTCATTGGCCAGTGAATGTGTTAAGCTTGCTGGAAAATAAAATGGCAACACTTCGGCATTGGCTCTAACTTTATTTAAAATAAAATTCATATTCATTGGTAAAAATGAGTTATCGACATATAAGCCATAAATATCCAATTTAATTTCGAAAAGACCTAAGATCATTTAGTGCACCGCAAATGAGATTGCTACAGCTGCGAATCCCAAGAATTGAACATTTTCCAATCAATGCGAACACCAAACAACTGCGAAACTCATTAAACCACACTTATTGTTGCACCAAAGTAGCGCGCGGCCGTGACAAATAAATTGCATGTTTTTATGTAACGGTAAACTAATTGTTCAATTCAAAAAGTTACATAAGTGTAAATACTACAAAACAATATGTGTCCTTAAAATGGAAGTCTCAAAGCTACAAGTGTTTTACAAATTTTACTTCTGTTAATTTTTTTCCGTTGTTTACCTTTTTCATTCAATTTCCTTATAACCTTCGAATAAAGTAGTAAAATTAATACTAAACGTAACGCAAATGAAAACATATTACATTAGAATGGACGCAAAAAGTAATGGTAAGTATTTAAGCTATAGTAATTTATAATATTGACTCTTTATGCACAACACCTCAAAACTTAAAAAGAAAATATTTTGAAGGTTTTGTCTGTACCTCAGAGATAGATGGACGTAAGTAGAAAAATTGCGAATTTCTGTTTATTAGTGGATTGTATGTAGAATCATATTCCGCATCTAAACATGTGAACGTAGTTCTAATAAATAGTATTAATTAAATAAAAAATAATTACTTACAAGTGTTAAAAGAGCGCACGTTCAATCTTTTGCAAGCACCAAAGTTTGACCAAAGTAGACCAAAGTTTTTCCTTTTTACTCTGAACTTAAGATTGTGTGACTTATGTTGTTTTGGCCCTGACTTACAGATTTTACATATTAAGAAAAGTTTGAAGCTATCCAATCGGTATATTAACAACTGTACAAAAGTTTCAATTAATACAAAATGCTTAAACTACTCTACTCAAACCCCTCTTTTTGTGCATTATTTATAAACATTGGAAGAAACAATTAATGAAAAACTCAGTAAAAAATACTATATTTGGTAGAGCAGTCATATTCGTTTGATGGCTTTTTATCATAGAAAATATGCGAAAGTTTCAGTTCAGTTTAGTTTCAGGGCGCTTGTTTCAGTAAAATAACCTACCAGTATGCATTTATAAAATTTTCATATTATATACCACTGAGAAATTTTTTTCATTGAGAGATTTTTTTATTTAAAATGTAGAATATAGAAGAATATGGAAATGCACACTTACGCGTCTTCAATGTAAAACATGTGGCTATCGGCTGCTAAGCACTTTCCTTTTAGAGAAAACAGATCCTTCTCTATTTTAATGGGCGGATGTACTCCTTTCTGAAACCAGACACCTGTCCATTTGGCTGGAAATTCACAACCTTGTGAAGCTGTTGAAGAAAATAAAACAAGTTGTTATTTTTGAGCATTAACTAAGAAATTTGGTGATTAATTAGATTTTACTGATTTATTCATTTTTTTCTCGTTAATTTGCTGAGAAAAATTATAACATTCTTTTGAATAACTATTGTAGCTCTTGTATACACTTTATTTGCTTGTTGCGCCTGTCGATATATTACACATAAAGTTGATCGTATAGTTATGTTGTGTGAAAAATTTGGAAAATATGTAAAAACATTGTATTGTGTGTGGAATTTGTAATAACTTTTAAAATGTCAGTGCTAGACATTTAGCAGTAAGTTTCCGCCCCTAAACCTGTACTAACTAAATTTTCAGAAATTTTACTCAAGTAGGTATATGAGTATACGTCTTCATATTTCGTGTCGGATTTCATATAAACTTAAGGTTAGGATCATTGACAAAATCAGATCATCTTGACCAGAAAGGACATCCCCTATTTCTTGATGTAGTTCGACACTAATTTGCTAGATCGTAACTTCATCAGAAAACTGGTAAAGATTTATCAGCAAGCAGTTTTCTATCAAAAAGCAACATTACACGCACAGAAGAGTGCATGTACAGTCCGTAAACACTTGATCGTATTTTACAACACAATTTGTTTCTATATGGGTCACTGTAGTTTACTAGAATAAAAATGCCGTTTATTATTGTTGAAGTCGAATGGTTTTACTTATTTCTGATGTTGTTGGACAAATGAGGCAGTGAGAAGCAAAGGGATGTAAGCAGACATTTTCAAGTTTTGAGTAAAACGCGTTTAAATATAGGATCCTACACTGTGAAAAAATTCCGAAACGTCACTGGTTATTTCCGTGGAACGTCTCGGGATTTTACACGTTTTCACCTATTTCCCCGTAAAAACAAGTATTTTCACAAAAAACTTTCCTGAATAGCTACAAGTTCCACACGTGCAGACTTTTCACTGTTGTGGAAAATATTTTTGGCAACCAGTTTAAAGATTGAATGAACGTGTTTATTAAGTGTATCTGCCTAAGCTTGCTTACGGCCTGTCCAGGTTGACTTAGCTCCTAATGAGAGCAAAAAAGTCAATAGATAGCGACAGACTTTGCAAGGCAGGAATTGTAGGCCAAGAGATTTGTTTGGTTCCTTCTTGCATAGCTTTGGCCGTGGTCGCTCAGATTTTTATGGAGCCTTCTTGGTAAATCAGGAAGGTTCTAATCAATAACAATAAACCTGCATAATTTTTCTGGAAGATTCTAGAGACATGGCTGGCTTTAACAGGGGAGATTTCGCACTTCTTCAGAAAGTTTCAAAGTTAATTTCAGAAAGGTTACTGACTTTTAAAGGAAAACGTTCCTGGTTTTTCAAGATAAGTTACTGGAAGAAATTGGGCACATCAGCTGCCTATTATTACCAGGAACGTTCCTGAATCGTTTTTACAGTGTAGGTAGGCTTTCATTGAAAATTTTTTCTAAATTATACTGCATAACAGAACCTACTAGGGCCACTAATATTATATCTTGCCCAAGTATGAGGAGGGGTTGATCTATCATTTGTAAATCTCCGAATTTTTAACTTTGTTACTTACAGCCTTTTGATTCTCACTGCATCAAATGTAATGTTTTGCACTTCTCAACTAGTATCCACAAATGCTCACTTATACTTTCGAAATTTTCATTGTTGGCTTTACTTTATCAAAACCTTGTCCAAAACAATGAAAAAAATGTACTAGAAGCAGACATAAAATAAAATGCCTTAACTTTAGAAGCATTAAGATATTTAAGTGGAACCGGGACACATTTTGAAAAAAAACTTTTATTAAACAATTTAGAGATTTGAAATTTTTGGCACTGACTGACCATTTATTTAATAAGCAAAATCCTAGCATAAATAGTCTTGCTTTTTTTTTTTTTTTTTACTAAGGTTGCTTTTTAAATCGCTAAAACTCAAAGTACTATTGGTCAATATTCATTTTATTAAAAAAAAAAAAGAAAAGAAACAAATATCTAAGCTTTAATTTTTATTCCGTGATTTAAAAAATATTATTTCAATAAACTATAGAAACTATTTGAAGAACGATTTCGAAAAATTCTGAGACAATTTTTTTTAATCACATTTTTTGCAGTGTAAAAGCTTTTTCTTTTCAAATTTGTCGAGTAAACTGTTTGAAAAAGATGTGCTCCAAATTTCATTACTTATCTTCATCAGTTTTTGACTTATAAGAGTTCGAATGGAAAAAAATGGGAAAAATTGCATAATGGAGAAAACCGCGTTTAAAGTTTTAAAATTTAGCATACTATAGTTAAATATAATAATTATATCTTTCGTTCTAACTAAGATAGAAGTAAAATTCAAACGTAATTTTAAGCAGAAAAAATGGAGCAGTTTTTCAAATGCTTTTAAAAAATATAAAAAATGCAAAATTTGACGATTTTTACGTCCCGGACTCCCTTAATGCTTCAAAATGGGCATGTCAATATACAGGATGTTCCGATTTAACCTGCCCGACCTTTATTTTCGCAACCGTTAATCCCAGATGTATACTTCTAATTGCAAAAATGTTCAAAATCAGATGCAAGGGTAAGATACTGAAAGTTTGAAGTAAAAAATAATAATAATAATAAAGTCAAAAAATACAAAACTTAACTTTTTATACGAGCCCTAGGTCCTCTAACTAATATTTAGAGAAATAATATCCATTGAAAACTATTACTGACACAAAAAACTTGACATATGTGCGACCAAACCTCAAGAAGATATTCCAGTTCAAAGTTTTAAGGGACCATACAGAAGATGAGATTAGAACTTATCGCCCTTTCAGAAGAATGTGACGGGTCGTCAAAGTAAAAAGAACAAAGTATTTATATTTTTCATTGCTATCCAAAATTAAGTGCAATATTTGCTGTGATACGTATAAATGCACGACGAAACCTTGATCAATTAAAAAAAAATACAATCTATGCTCACATATAATTTTAAACACTTGTTAACCGCTATATTTTTCCCCAAAACGTCGAGTGAAAAGTGGTGTAAGTCACAAAACGCTGCATTTCATATCTCGGTGAATATTGTCTGTACTAAAATTGTAATTATTTTTCAATAAAGATGATTTCCCTAAATATAAGTTAGGGGACCTGGGGTCCGTATAAAAAGTTAAATTTTGCATCTTTTGACTTATTTTTACTTCCAACTTTCAATATCTTAACTCCGCATTTGATTTTGAACATTTTTACAATTGAAAGTATACATCTAGGATTAACGGTTGCGAAAATAAAGGTCTTGCAGGTTTAAATGGTATACCCTGTACACTGTAAAAAAATTCAGAAATATTACTGACTATTTCCGTGTAACCTTTCGGGATTTTAATGGTTTTTATCCACTTCCTGGAGATATCACGTATCAAGGACAAAACGTTTCCTGAATGGCTACCAGTTGCACAAATGCAGACTTCTCTCTGTGGTAAAAAATATTTTTTTGCTTCCAGTTTAAATATTAATTGAGAGTATTTATAAGGTGTATCGGCTTCAGTTTACAAACGGCTCGTCCATGCTGACTAAACTCCCAAAGGGAGCGAATAAGTATGGACTTCGTAGCTTTGCCAGCAATGCAAGCAAGTGAGAAGCTTGATACTTACTTGCAATTCTACCTTAGCTATGGCCATCCTTGCAGTACTGCTTTTGGCACTGTCTTGATAAATCAGGAAGGTCCCAAGCTGTGATATTATCCCTACCAGAGATAAGTTTGAACTTCCAGAGACACAAAGACTTTAAACGGAAAGATTTCTGGATTTTTCAGGAAGGTTAATGAATTTTAGCGGAAAACTTTCCTGGTTTAGCGAGATATGTTACTGGCAGAAAGTGGGCACATCAGCTGCCTATCCAGGAACGTTTCTATTCCAGGAACGTTTCTGAATCGTTTTTACAATGTATAACATAGTTACTGTGGAATTGTTAGAATGAACCCTAAACTGTCCTCTCGCTGAAGATAACGAGGCTAACCAAAAATTGTATGCATTACTAGTTTTTTTTTTTTTTCTAAAAATTATTTTTTAAATGTAGCAATGGGAAAAATACAACAAAATAAATCGCTTGTTCAAAGATAATCTTTTGTCGACTTCTGTGAGAGTAATAAACCTTTATTTTAATTTTACAACAAAATTGCATAAAAGAAGTTATAAATTAAAGCAAAACATTGTGGAAACAAAAAAGTACAACAACTAAAGTATTATTCCAAAATCTTAGCTTTTTTCAAACAAATACGTAAAAGATATATAAATAAATACCATATGAATTTTCATCATTAACTTTTCATTGATGTGCATACGAATAAACTAATAACGTATGAGCAACAATTTTTATACTGCTTTAAGACATATGAATTTCAGCTTCTGAATTTTCGATCAAACAACGCTTTTAACTAATGAAGTTCAGCAAACCTTTAATATTACATATGACAAAATATATCAAAGGATATAAATCACTCTTGATTAAGATTAAAGTTCATAACGTGTCTTATGGATAGGTAGAAATTGCTTTATTTCAAACTGAGTGCTCCCAGAGGTTAACCTAATGTTTGTGCATCAGTTCATTAACTACGATACGTTGCTTAAACGAAAGGCGTTTTAGAAAGTCGTTTAATCTGTTCAGCTTCATTACCTGCTCAAATCAACGCTGTGAATGGCTAAACTTTAAGTGACTTATGGTTTTAATGCAACTACGGTAGTCTAGCAACTATGCATCGGGGAATTTTGGTAGCATCGAAAATTATAAGGTGAAATTAGCTGAGGTTCGTTGTAAAAGGAATATTCTAGCAAGTAACCCTACCCAAGTGTGAAAGAATCACCGATTGGAATAAAACTTTGCAAATCAATAGATCACATAAAAATATTGAACTCATGTTTTTTTCAGCAACAGACACCTTTACCAGGGTGAAATGTAGCCCTTATTGTTTGGGATTTTAGAGGGTAAAATATACTATTCTTTTATTTTAAATTTTAATTAAAAATTTAAATAATGAATGAAAATTAAAAAAAAAAACTAAACAAATATAATTTGACGTGCTTCAGAATTTTTTTAAAATTACTATTTATGGGAGTAAAGGATTGTGAAGGATGATTAACCTCTATTAATAGTGTTTTCACAAAAATCCTGAAACTCGTCTGCTTCAGTTTGTTTAGTTTTCCAAATTTTCAATAAGTATTTGAAAATTTTTGTCATTAAAATTTAAAATAAAAGAATATATTCTACCCTCTAATATCCCAATTATAAAATATTAGGGCTACGTTTCACCCCGTTAATAGTCTGTTGCAGATTTTAAAAAAAACAAAAAAAAAAAAAACACTGGTTAAAAATTTATTGTTATGCAAAGTTTTATTCCAGTTGGTGGTCCACTTGGGGTAGGGTTATTTATAAGTACCATGATCTAACTAATTAGTACAGTGTCTAAGGGTAAGGGATAAGAGGAAGTTGGATTCCATTCTTGGAGCCATAAATACTGACCAATTACAAGTGTGTACTAAATCGACAGGCCTGAAAGTCATGCGTGTACGTCGTTGAACATTTATTATGGAAACTGGGTAAAATTTCCCATTTCTTCAGCTTCGTGTCTAATTTCGACGTGTTAGATGATTGGTGGCACCAGGTCTTCATGATTAATCCAGCAATCGACGTTCTAGTAGGGGCAATCAACAATGTTTAATTACTGTGTTCCATTTACCAAATGGGTGTAAATACTAAAAGGTAAGTGCCTTCACGTTAAGTATAATAATAACATAATATGCGTTTCTATACGATAAATCATTAATGGCTACTATTCCAAAGAATTTAGTTGAAATCAAAGTGGCATTACATAAAATTAACCTTAGAACTTCTTTTAGTTCTCAAAACCTGAGTATCTTAAAACATGATTTCTGAGTATTCATGTATTTCTCCTTTTACGATACAAGATAAATTCTGATATTCTTGCTAGTATTATACTATCTCAAATTACTTACTTATTTAACTAAGATTTTTTTCTCAGTAGCGCAATTTGTAATCTAAACAACGTAGCATGTGCCACGTTGAGTGCATTAACACACTGTAAAAAGAATTCAGAAACGTTCCTGGAAAATAATGGCAGCTGATGTGCCCAATTTCCGCCATTAACATATCTCGCAAAAGCCAGGAGTGTTTTCCGCTAAAAACCAGTAACCTTCTTGAAACTATCCTAAAAAATCCAGAAAGTTTCCCGCTTAAAGCTAGTAGTGTCTCTGGAATTTCAGAGTAATCTTAGGCACGTATAATATAACAGCTTCCATAAGCTGCATTACAATCATGGCCAAAACTAAGCCAGAGTTGCAAGTATCAAGCATCTTACTTGATTGCAATTCTCGCAAAGCTACGTTGCCCAAAGACTTATTTCCTCCCTTTGGGAGGTCAATCAGTCAGGACGAGCCGTAACTGCATTAAAGTCGATACACCTCAAAAATACTCTCAGTTAATTTTTAAACTGGGAGCTAAAAATGTTTTTTTACAACACAGAGAAGTCTGAATTTGTGCAACTTGGAGTAATTTAGGAAACCTTTTTGACAATGATACTTGATATTTTCAAGAAGTGGATAAAAACCATTGAAATCTCGAAACGTTACATGGAAATACTCAGTAACGTTTTGGATTTTTTTTACAGTGCAAGTAAAAACTACGTTAACGCATGGTTTTTTTTTTTTTTTAACTTAAAATATATTTTCGAACTCACATCAGTCCAGCGTATTCGCAAACAGCATTAAAATATTTGTATTTCATTGGAATATGGAGCATTTTACGAATATTCGCGAAATATGTCAGCATTTCTTTGCAATTATCTCCGAAAAAAACCTTTCATTATTTTCAATTTCTTTGAACGCCGAATAAAAACAAATCTCAATTAACGTCAATCTCCACCGCATTAATTAGCAAACACTTCATTATAAGATGCACCCTCGAAAATAAAGCAAGTTATTATTCTTTATTCTCTTTGTCATTCGTTTATTAAAAGGATTTTTATTATTGCCACCACTTGTGTGGTAAAGCAGGAAATAGCTGTCCGAAAATTAATTGGTCGAAGCTTAAGATTTTGAATTTGGAAGAGTTAAAGATTACACTTTTTTGAAGAAGGTACACAAAAGACCGTAATTAACAAGTCTTCACTCTTATGGTTTTTTACCCTCCAATGTAGATGTGTTAATATCATTATGAGTGTAAAAGTTAGCGAGAATGAGTGGCAACATATTTTGGAAGCTGCTTTTTAAAAAGGATTTTGAGTTATTCTAATTAATTAAGAAATAAAAGTAATACATGGTTAAAAAAATCCGAACATTATTTTTTGCGAATAACTTCCTTTAATTATTATATGGGTTTTTCTTCATTTTTTTCCACTTTTTCGCAATTAGAGCTTGAAAGTAGTAAGAATGAATGTCAAAATTTTTATTATATGTATAGCAGAACTTTAACTAATTTGTAAAGCGTCTACTGTAGTGTTTTAGTAATTTCGAAACTTACCGCCAAAAAAGTTTAAGAAATGCAGTTATTAAAACTAATTTCTGCATCTTAGACAACAGCGTTTTCAATTTTCACTAGAAGGTTACATTTAAACTCATTTTTCAAAAACTTTTTCCAACATACAGTCACCTCTCGGTAACTCGAAGTCCGAACGGACCGGCTAAAACGTTCGAGTAATTGGTAATTCGAGTTGTGGAAAGTTTCCACAACAATCTCAAAAATTTGGGGACCAATAAAAACTTCGAGATAAAGGACTATTCAGGTTATAAGCTTCGAGTTATCGACACCCGACTGTATTTGCATATATGGCGAAAGTGCACTTATGTATATTTATGTTGAACATTTTTATTCAAATAACCTAGAATTATCTGTTACTTTGTAAAATATTTCATCCGCTGAGTAAAGGGTTAGAGAGGGAACTGATAAAGAGTTTCCCAGAAATTCATGTATAAATTTAGAGGGTGTGGTAGAGAACACATTGAGTAGCAAAATGATGTGAATGGGCTTTTTTAAGTTTTGAAAGAAACGCGTTTAAAGTTCAGATACCTGTTAGGCTTTCATTGGTTTTTTTTCTAAATTATTCTGTATAGCAACACCTACCTCGATTACCATCACCATACCATTATCTTGTGCCAAGAACAATCTCTCTCTCTTTTTTTTTTAATTTTGATACTTACATTCCTTTGCTTTTCACTACCTCATATACTAATATACACTGTAAAAAAATTCAGAAACATTACTGGCTATTTCCGTGTAACGTTTCGGGATTTCAATGATTTTTATCCACTTCCTGGAAATATCACGTATCAAGGACAAAACGTTTCCTCAATTGCTACAAGTTGCACGAATAAAGACTTCTCTCTGTTGTAGAAAATGTTTTTAGCCTCCCAGTTTAAAGAATAATTAAGAGTATTTATAAGGTGTTTCAGTTCGTTTACGGCTCGTCCGTGCTGATTAAACTCCCAAAGGGAGCGAATAAGTATGAACTTCGTAGCTTTGCCAGAATTGCAAGCAAGTGAGATGCTTGATACTTACTTGCAAGTCTAGCTTAGCTTAGCTTTGGCCATGCTTGCAGTACTGCTTTTGGCACTGTCTTGATAAATCAGGAAGGTGCCAAGCTGTAATATGATCCCTACCAGAGATAAGTTTGAACTTTCAAAGACACGAAGGCTTTAAACGGAAAGATTTCTGGATTTTTCAGGAAGGTTACTGAATTTTAGCGGAAAGGTTTCCTGGTTTTGCGAGATATGTTACTGGCAGAAAGTGCACATCAGCTGCCTATTATTTTCCAGGAACGTTTCTGAATCGTTTTTACAGTGTATGATCACAAACACAAGGCTGAAGCGCTATATGCACACAAAGCCAGGGCACTGTAAGATGCGATACAGGTTACAGAAAATGATAAATTTCAAAACAATGACGATTTTTCACATCGTTGTAGTTCTTAAGAAGAGCTTAAAACAGTATTTGGTATTTGCTCCCTGTAGCTGGAATACGTGCGTCAGAATAACACTGCACCGACCTTTGCATGCACAAATCATTTTGAGTAACTTTCAGCGATTGCTGCATTAAGCCTGTTGAATATGTCACATAACACAATTTTTATTTTCAAGGTAAGCCGGGCAAGGCTGGGCAATGCAGCTAGTTACAATAATAAAATAATAAACGAAAATATAAATGTTTTAATTCAAACATATTTTTGGTAGTAAATATTTGCTATGAAACAATTATCGTTCAGGAGTCAAAATCATTATGACATCATCAAGATTCACGTACTTTGGATTTTAAACAATATTTCATTCTCAAAATATTTACATTAATATCTAAACAACGAGTTTTTTTTTTTTTTTTCGATTCACATTTCTGTAAATTTATTATGTGCTAATGTTTGTGACTCGATTTCTGTTCAAAGCGGATCATTTAAATAAACATTCTTGATTACCATGTGCTTATCATGCTGTAGACTTAATGCTTAATTACACCCTTCACCACTTCTGTTCATAATCATTTAGCATTCTCAAGAAAGTCTCTGGAGCTTGTGTTTTTTAAGTGAACCAAAGCTTGCTTGTTTAATGTACTGCTTACAATCACGAAAGTTAAGATTAAGTACAGCTATCCATTCCCCTCCTACACTGCAGGACACTTCACAACTACGATTAACATTTATTTACAGGACATCGGGCTACTATTTATATGAAGTTAGCGCGTCTAAATAATAAGCTTATATACAGTCCGGATAAACGTACTCATGTCACGCCCTGACATAGAAGTCCGGAACTGCACCTAACGTGCCCGGATAACGAGGCAAACGTAGCGAAATTGAATATCATATGAGCACGGCCATGCCACAGTGTTACCTAAATCATAGCGATAACGACGTGATTTAACACTGCCCTGAACTAATCTGGAACGATATACATATGAGACGGGGTAAATAGCATAACAGGTAGCGTGATGAGTTCCCTATCCCATGCAAATAGCAATTGCTTAGAATATCTGTAATTGCGTGATAGGGTCCAAATACACAAAGGAATGATTAAAGTCAACTTAATCCTTGAAATCTATTCCACGCAGATGAAGGCTGAGGAGGCAGTAAGGGATAAGTAATGGTGTTCTTATGAGGGTTCTCTAATCCGATTATTTTAGTTCTTGTGAGGAATATGTTTTGTTAAACTTGAATTCGTACTAAGGAAGTGCGATGCTAACAAATTGCTTTATGGAAAGTAAGGATTAGTGTTTCTGTGTGAAAACTTTTTCTTCTATAAGTAGATTATTTTAACGAAGGAGATAAATAGGGGAACATTTTAATGGCTGTCTATAAACTGCCTCACACTATTTTCAACATATGTGACCCAACCCCCTCTCTTTGACACAAAGTTCCACGCTTTATATCTACCTCAGAGTTCATAAGTCATATAATTGCTGTTTTACAGGAGAAACGAAAAACGGTAGCTTAGTACATAAATGCTTGGACTCGAGCTCTTTTATCACTGGTATATTGTTATAAAAGGATTTTTTATTTTAGGATTACGTTCATATGGCTCGAGGCAGAATAGAATTCTGCATAAAATGCGCTAATAGCTTTTGGATTTACGTCAGTCTATGCCCGGCGATTTAGCCTAACTGACCGTTGGGTTCCCCTCATTGAGCCTAACTGACCGTTGGGACCCCTGCTAATACCCTTGTCCTATGGAGCGCTATGTTACTTAATCATAATGATATAAAATATTTATTTTACCTAAAATGTGTGATGTGACACTTCCTGTTGCCTGAAATAAAGTCTGCATTAATCTAAACATTGTAATTGCAGCAACTTCAGGTGGAACCTACTATATGAAATTATAAGTGAGGAACCGCCCCGTTCAAAATCAATAAAACAGATCCACAAAAATACAAAACTGAGTGAACGACTGATTTTTATTTGTCGGCGTCATTCCTATACGGTAGTGTACATTCATTATTCATAATTTAAATTATTATCATGGAATATTTTTTTTTTGGTGGAAAACTGCTTCAGGTATATGGTTGTTTCCTGAATCTTGAAGAGTGTCCCATAGCACAACGGGATGTGTCCCATGGTACAATAGGATGTTGTATCTTGGAACAGTTTTGAACTCTTACTTTAAATGGCTGGCAATATTAGATTTTCCAGTTGTCTGAATTTTTAAAAAAAGCATTGCAAAGAGATATTTTGGGGTATTTTATTGCGATTTTTAGATTTTAAATTTGAATCAAATAAATGACGTTAAGAATTGAAATATTTAAAGTGTCCCAAGGTACAACACTCTCCCCTACTGCATACCTTAAAATAATCCATAAAATGCATGTTTTTACTGAAAAGCAAAGTCATAATTGGTTCGTACAAACTCGTGGGGATTTATTGTTCATTTTTTGTTGAAAATGTCCACGAAATTTTGATTTGTCAATATATTAGGAATTGTATGATTAAATAAAAGTTAAGTTGTAAAAAACTATGTTATTTCAAGTAACTTCACCCCCCCCCTTTACCCCCCCTCTTAGTGTTCCAAGGTACAACACTCTCCCCTATTGAAATATCAATCAACATATTTATAGAACTAAAATTTAGTTCTTTGCTCGATTTGTGAAAGGTATATTATAAAGGTATATTAACTTCGTTGACACGTTTCTCCTTAGTAAGATCACATGCAATATAAGCAAAATTACCATATGGAAAAGCCTATGAGCCGTGAACACCTTCGTCTATGTTTATCTCTTTTCGGCAACTCTATGGGGAGCTCGATAACTTTCGAGGCAATGACTACGGTCGCTTTTTATCTTTTGTTCTTCCTATTTGTTTGTTCTTTTAACAATTTTGTCCTTTTGTTCTTTTGCTCTTTTTGTTCTTTGCTTTGCCATTGGAAATTAAAAAATAAATAAAATAAAGTCCATATCAAGTGGAATAAAGTAATTTTTGCAGCAAATACATATGCTGATATTGAAAAATTATGGATAGATTTATTTAATTTTCATACTAATATTACTTTGTATTATATTAATATTATTTCTACGGAAATTGAATTTCTACTGTAACAAATAAATCTAAAATCCAAATTAAATGTTATTTTGCTCTGTATACACGGTTCCTACAAATTATTCTTTGTATAAAACATGCTATATATAATCATCCTATTGAATTTAAAACGTTCAACAAATATTTACTTGCAGTTTTTCTGAATTTTGTGAAATAATAAAACTTTAATGTACTACTTCGTGTTATAAATCACACCAATTAAGTCAGTGTTGCCCAACCTATGGTCTGTGGGCCATACGCGACCCCCGAAGCCGATTAATGTGGCATGACGCTATGTCTTATGTTACGAATTGAAAACCATATTCTGGAACCTTCCAACACAACAATTAGGGGAGGGTGGCCAAAAGCGAGTAAGTTTTCGAAGAACGCTCAAAAATTGTAGTTTTTAAACTTTTATCGCAGCAATTTTGGTTTTGTTTCCTAGCAGGGTTCTTGAACTTCAAAATAAAAAGTGATTTTAGTATTATTTCAAACTCAATATTTATTTATTAACAAACTTTTGAAAAACCCGCCTTGCCCTATCAGGGAGCTCAAAACGGGTAAGCTTAACTAATTGTGACTTGGTGCATTTGCCAATCAAATATGAAGTTAAAAATGATTAAAATAATTGATTATCTACCTGTCATTATAAAAAAAAAATACAAAAAAAAGTTGCACTTAGCCAATTTAAAGTCATCACATTTGTTTATAAAACATAAAGAAATAACTGACTAAATTAATAGGCTAATTAATTGCCATCCATAAAATATTTTTTTTAAATTATACTTATCCTATTGAAATAAAAAATCTAAGTCAGCGCACGAGTCAAGAAATAATAAATAAATATGCGATTAAATCCTATACCCACTATGCCCGAAGGCATGTTTTTTATTTCAATAATCTTAACCTTAAATTTAAAAAAGAAGCAAATGAAATGACTATCGTAGTTTGTAGGTGGATGGTGTCAGAATAGCGCTACATTATTGACAATAAAAAAATAAGCTGGTCTTTGACTAATCACAAGTTACAAAACTTCATTTTTTTAGAAAAGTATAATTTTTTTTAAAGTCTGGTTGAGCCTTACCGCTTCACTGCTGCTTCAGTGGGATTGATTAAAACTCGGAGTTTTCATGTAAACACGACATACGTATCCATCGCTGCTTACACACCATAGGTTGAAAGCATACGAAGGCCTACCTGCTTTGGGCCTCCCTCTCCTGGTCTTTATTTGGTACTACGAATAATTGCTGGAAATGTGAAGCCAAATAGTTTTATACGCTTCATATATGAGGTTGATATAGTTTTGTTTGATATGTTTCTAAAAATACATAGCAAGTTCGTATTGATAAAATAAGCATATACTAATGATAACAACAGCTCTATGGTTTGTAACTTTCTTTTATTTTCTAGTTTTTCCATGTTATCTATAAAAAGATTTAAAAGAATTTTAGTTTCTTATCTCTCCAGCTCGTGAGATTCATCTTAGTATCAGATGCAGTCCTTGGGGGAATCAATGACCCTGACTATTACTTAACTAATGATGGAGATTGAACGGGAAAAATTCCATGTAAATATAAATATACACACAATTCAAATGAATATAAACAGTCACATAATATTAGGTGAAAGTCAAAAAAATGTAATGAAAATCTTCTATATTGTCTATCTAGTTAAATTCATTTTTAAAACCTAAAGAGTCTTTCACAAAAACACGCTGAAATTAATTGAGAAATGCAATCCCACTGCAACTATAAATTCACAGTTCATGTTCAACTTAATGGAGGCTCTAGGGTATGAATTATTTTCTTCAAAAGTAGATATTCGAAATTGTTTTCCTCCACACACCCCTTTCCCCGTTAAAATATCATCTCCTCCCTCGCACTCACGCAAAAAGATTCGGACTTCCCGAGGTGTGCTCTCATTTAATAGATTAAACGATTACTCAGCTTTTCTGGAACAAAGCCAAACACGAAACCTAAAACAATGGGTGTTATTTACAGAGGACTTCAACGAGAGAGGTTATTTTGCGACAGATAAGGATTCCGTGCCTAATTACAGCGCAGGAGCCGTCCCTTTGTTATCTCTGGGCAAATGCAGTGGGGCCGTGGTTTTGTTTATTCCCTGGTAATTGGAACTTTTATCGTGTGACTTGGGGAAGCCTTTTATTGCAGCAAATGATAGATCAAGCGATGAAGTTGAAGTTCCATTATCATATTCGTGGGTTTCTCTAAGAGGTTTTTTCCTTTTGGTGAAACCACAAAGTTGAGAGAGATTTGGGGTTTCTATTCATCTCTGTCAAGAGAGTCGGGATTCGGGTAATAAGTCATAGAATAATGGAGTGGAGAGTTAGAAGGCTTGTAAATCGGCTGAGGACGAGCTGAATTGTTCACTCGTGTTAATGAATTTTTGCTCTTATATTTCATTTCTCGCGTGAAGTTATTTGGATGGAGTTCGGGTTCTAAGAATATTTTTGCGGAATTGTTCTTTCAATAAAGAAGGTTTTCATTTTCTATTATGCATTTTGTCATATATATGTTCAAACGAAAAACAAACGACATTATTTTGTCACTTTAAAGAATATTTATTATGAGCAATTTCAAGATATTTGAAAATGTGCTTCATGCATTTGCATTGTCGAGCAATTGGCATATATCATATTATTTATTTAACACACTTAAAATTAGTAGCATTATGTTTTTCAGGGTTGCTAATACTTTCAATAAGATTTGGCTGTAATTGAATGGAGATGTAAGTAGAATTTCTGGTTAGAGTTTTAATTAGTAAAATTATTTGAAGATCACATTTTTTAATATTTTTTCATGTAAATTTCCTTTTTATGCTCTTGTTTCAAAATATTTGGTGAAATAAGAAATGTTTCCTATCAAGAATCAATAACAAATGATAAACTAAAGACTTTTATTAATTTAAAATAATGTTTTTGTCAGTTTACATCAGTTATAACAATGATATTTCTTTCACATGCTAAAAAGACACGTAGTGTTTACATATGATTAATGCACTTAAATGTGCGCAGAACCCAAAAATATGGTTAAACATTATTAATTCGGATATTTTAAATAAAGTTTTTACGTCTTTTGCGAAAAAAAGGGAAATATAATTTTCACAAAGCATATGCTTTTGAAAGATATAAAAAGCAAGAAGAGAGCTGGAATATCGTTTGAAAAAACTTTTGGACATGATAAAATTCAATTGTTAACGTTCTGTTCAACATAATTGCTTTTAAGTATTTGAAATTATTGATTACTCATAATATTCCTTTCCCACCGATTTAAGTTAATTTAAACAAAAACTTACTTTCTATGCTAACCATTTAAAATTCGTTAGATCATACTTAGTTACATATTAGCCTTCCAAGCTCAAATGTTGTAAATTCGTTTAACTAAAATGAAAACAATTATTATGGTTTATTCTGTTCCTTTACATAAACTTTAATGTTTGTAATCTTAAAATTGAAGCCGCTTGCTGTTTTACGTAAAACAATCATAAACTGCTTTTTTCAGAAACAACTATCAATTTATTTTGGAAAGAAATAAAAAATCAGTTTTAATCGCTTGGTTAACTATTGTATCACACTTGTTTTTAATGTTATGTAACATTTCAAATTTAGCAGTGAGTTAAAGCCCCTAAGCCAGGGCTAAGGCAGAACTACATGCAGTATACCAAATAGCTGGTTATTAATTCTTGAGACTGCAGTATCGTTCATACTATATATCCCCAGTCAGAAAAAGTGAATAGCCCAGCTGGTGGCGGATGTCATCTCATTTAAGCTGAGAGTGCTTTCAGCTTCAATGAGATGACATCAGCCTCCAGCTCGGTTATTCACTAATCCTGACTGAGGAGTTCTAATAAGAACGGAACTGCAGTCTCAGGATGTGATAACTGAGCTTCCTGGTATATTGCATGCATTTCAAATTTAGTTTCTGTGATGGAAGTTTTCGTGGAGCTGCTCATCAGTTTTATGAAAAGTTTTTTTTTTTATTTTTTATTTGAGTTTTTTGTAAAATTAGTTATCAGTGGACTTATTCCACCAAATACACTCAACGAAGACGTCTTTATAACCCTAGCTATACGTAGACGAGTACAATTCAACTGGAAAAAAGTTCGAGGTTACATCAATCAATCTGACGTAGAAGACAACTTAAAAGATAATCAACTAAAGTTATAAATAAGCAAAAATTACTGAAATTAAACTGCGTTTTCTTTCTTATACTACATCAACGTTTCCCGAACTAGTATTTCGGGAAGACTAGAGTTCCGAGAACATTATTTTTGATTCTGCAAGAATAGTGATTTCTTATTTTCATTGTCAGTTTTGAATTTTTAGACATCACTATGGAAAGAGCACCTTCTGGAACTTTCATAGGTGTAGAGGACTTTCTTTTATATATAAGATGCAGAGAAAAAAAAGGTGCTTAAATTTTACCTATCCCAGGTTTTAAGAAATAATAGTCAGTGGAATTGCTGAAACATGATGAAAAATAAATTTGAAGAAAGAGTTTGGTTGTTATTTTTAAAGTAAACCTAACCGTTTTGCATCCAATTAAGTGATACACACTATTTTTTAAATTATTCTAGCTCTTAAAAATATATACTTGAATTTATTTTTAGCTTAAAATAATTTCAGAAGAGAACAAGAGCTCCTGTTGTAAAATTAAAGTTGGGAGGAGGAAAAATAGGCTTATTTACTTCTGGAAGAATCTGTTTTGCTTTTTTTAGGGGAAAGTAAAGTTAAAAAAGCAGGCATACGTTTTAATCCCATGCTTACGGCGAGGTTTTGAATTGGAAATTGTTAAATCTGAAAAAAGCAGCATTTTTAAACGATTTATTAGATTTAAGATTTTGTACGGCAAAAAGAGGAAATTTGAACTGTATAAAACATAGTAACAATACCTTTTTCCAAGTTTTACAACCCCGAAACTTGATTTGGAATACTATGTAAAAGTTAAGTAGAGAACTAAATTTCATATTTTGGTACTCTAAATATAAAAATATATGAAATGATTCTGATTTAGAAAAAAAACTTTTCAATATTTTCCGCAGCCTATAACTCAGAGCACAGAGATAGAAATAAACATTTCTTCTCCATTCTTTTAATAACGTTTCTTCTACTTTCGAAAATATTCCACTGAAAGTATTCCATACCAAGAATATAATCCCAAAATCATTTCTTAGCAAACAGATCAAACCATTCTTTTACATTTTATGCTAAATTCAATTTACGTTGCTTGTTGAGGATTTCGTAATAGTTTCCAAATTCCATTTGTTGCCCGGTAAACAGAAAAACTGATTGAACAAAAGAGATGGCGCTTTTTTGTGTGTTGTTCCTCTTATTGTCTTAAGGTCTAAAATAGTTTCCTTTGCTATTGCTTCCAGTTGGATAACCTTCCATAAGCTTCCGTTGTGAAATTCTTGAGCTTTTCTTTTCTGGTATGTCAAATTTAGCCACGCTTTATATGTTCCCGATTCGATGGATAAAAGGAATTTCTTTGTTTTGTTACTTTCCCTATTTCAACAAATGTTGCCGAATTCTGTTGCGTAAGGTATTTAATTGTTATTTCTTGTTTGCTTGATGCATAAGGGTTCCTTGATCTGTACTTTTATCGTTTAAAGTTCTTATATTAAAAGGCAGGCAATTCCGGTGAAAATAAAATAAAATGTGCCTCACATTTGTAGTTCAGTTAATGCTATATCATAATCATACTTAATTTTATTGTTAATCTTAATTATATCTGTGAATTTATTAAGTTCAATAATACGAAAAGGTTATATACAGAACGTCTGCGATATAAATCTGACGTAACAACATGTAATTGTTTCTCCCTCTCTCTCTGTATATATATATATATATATATATATATATATATATATATATATATATATATATATATATATATATATATATATATATATATATATATATATATATATATATATATATATATATTTACAAAGGAATATTTTTGCACTTTGAAAAAAAAGGGCTATTTGTATTTCAGATGTGGGTCATACGAGAAAGTGCGTAACTCTTGTCTTATGCCGAAAAAAGAGTAAAAATTGTAAAAAAAAAAGTTTTTGAAAAAAAAATTGCATCGGTTTTGATTAGTTAAAAAATATTTTACGGGGAAATACCTCCATGAGTCCTTCAACTAGCTTCAAATGTTAATGATTTTAAACTTGTCACCTCTCTAGCCCATCGGAAGAATTTAATGGTTCATACATGCTACCTTCTCCTCCAAATAAAAACTAGTATGTTGTGGCCATCACGAAACTTTCTTCTATATTTTTCTTTTTTTTTCTGATCCCTCCCCATGCTTGACGAGGAAGCAATATTCCCAATGAAAACAAAATTACACATGCAAAAACTTGACGACCATCCCAATGTCTGAATTATTGCAAAAGCAAAGCAAAGAGCGAAAATTGAAAGTTATTTTAAAAGCCTTGCTTGAATTAATTACAAATATTTTATTTGTTAACAAACATAAGATGACAACAGTTAAAAATTTTAAATCATTGAGATAATATTTCCGATCATTTCCATGCAATTAAAATCACGAGAAATACGCAGACGACAATCTATTACGATTTATCTTTCTTATTGTTGCATTAATAAAAATATTTTTTATTCGCAAAAAAAAAAAAAAATCAACACCTCTTGGAGCGATCGGCGTCAAAATTGAACCAAAGCCTGTTTACATATGGATTCACATATATTCCAAATTTCAACCAGAACGTAGCATTACTTCTTGAGATAGGGCACTCAAAATGGAAAAAAAGAACGGGTGATTGCGCTACCCCCCTTTTTAGCTGTTGACACAAAAATAAAATCAGTTCTTATACCCACTAAGGGCTACTTGCCAATAAATTTTTCTTTCATTCCGTTCATTATTTCTTGAGATACAGCAGTCACAATTGACGACAAAAAACGTTCTATAGCTCAACCCCCGTTTGAGTTATTGACACCAAAATTGAATCAGCACCTGTTCCTGTTAATACCAACATATGGACCAAATTTTGTTTGATTCCGCCAGTTACTTCCTGAGGAATAGCAAGCATGCGTAACTCGAAAAAACGTCCCATTGCTCCACCCCCCTTGGAGGAATTCGCGCCAAAAACTAATGGGCACAAGTTCACATAGGGGCACATATGTGTACTAAATTTCGTTCGATTTCATGCGGTAGTTTTTGTTGTAGAGCGGCCACAAAAAACTGGTCACACACAGACGTGACACACATACATACACACACACATACATACATACACACACACATACACACACACACACAGACAGACAGACATTTTCCAAAAATGGTCGAAATGGACTCAGCACACCTCAAAACGTTCGAATCCGTCAAAATTCGAAATTCGAAAATTTGCACGAATCCAATACTTTCTTCTATATATTAGATATAGAAGAAAGTAAAAATGTCTATGAAACTGTTGAAAACGGAAATATGAGAGGGGGGGCTGCAATTTTCAAAAAACTTGCGGTCATATTTAGATTCAAGGGTCATATTTGCATAAGAATCAACAAGAAAGGTGTCAGATGCATCTTGAAGGAGATTGTGTGACGCGCCGTGTTATTGTTATTATTTATTTTTTGCAATTTTCGTTGCAACAATTTTGGCCAGGTTATCAACTAATTTAGTGCTGCCATAGAAGTTTTAGAATTTAATATAATTGTTGGCTTATTACAAGTATAATTTAAAATTAAGTAGTGTCTGAATAGTGAGCTAAACGAGGAGGGACTAAACATCTCTGCTGCCAAGCTTTCAGCAGGTAAGTAGCCAACGGTCAACCAGTTGTCAGAGGCAACTACCGAAGCCCGTCAACCACTTAGCAAGCCTAGCAACCATGAGGGTTGGCGAATGGAATGAACAGTTTGCAAACTCCCCCTTCCTTTCCTCGAATCCTTGGCTGAAGGCGGAATACGGCGGATGGAGAGCAAACTGAGTCGCGGGGGGGGGGGGGGCGACCCCCCTTTGCAATATACATAAAAATTCGATTCGGTGTCCATTTTTTCATTTTCTGAATCTTTTACACCGTAGTAACTCATTAATAGTATAAAAATAAAGTTGCTCTATTTACTTTCGAATAAAAATATAAAATACAGGGTTCGCCGATCATGATAATCACGATATATATACGATATTTGTTTTGAAAATATCATGCAATTTTAATGTTTCCGATATTTATTTTTTCAACTGCGGTATTTTTAATATAAAAGTTATATTAATCGTAGTAATATTGTTAATTTATTATTAAAATTAACCAAAATGCTATTGTACTGTTAAAACATCATTAATGTAACAAAGTAATATAACATTCCCTTTTTATTTTATATTCTTAAAATTATTACTAATGTGAAATTTTTAATTCTTATTAAAGAACCTAATTTAAATACTGAACGTAAAATAGAAAAAAATGAAATGTCTTATGACTATGCACCAGCTAATACATATTTTTTTTATTTCTGAAACATATAAATGTGTAAAGGTGGCTTACAAAAACTGAGCAAAACATCTAATACTTAGTTAACCCATTAAATTTGATAAAAATGATAAATGAATTTTTAGATATAAATAATGAAAGAAACCTTAATTTTAAGTCTTTATATTGTACTAACAATAAAGGAAAGCTAAGAGTGATTTGAGGATGCATTTACTATTTTGAAGACTTCAGTTTGGACTGATTGAAAATATCGGATTTATATCAAAATATACGATAGATATCAAAAATATCGGAAATTTTCGACATTTTAGAAAATATCATGATTTTTTCGAACCCTGATGGTATAATAAAGTGACAATATAAGCTTACTTTTCTCATCGCTATCTTCCTCAAATAAATATCGAATATTCTAAACTAGAGCTTAAAATACCGTATTTGTAGAAAACC
The DNA here is from genome assembly GCF_026930045.1 of Uloborus diversus. Taxonomy (NCBI): domain Eukaryota; kingdom Metazoa; phylum Arthropoda; class Arachnida; order Araneae; family Uloboridae; genus Uloborus; species Uloborus diversus. The sequence goes on from NC_072738.1 coordinate 119,882,144, forward strand.
CAGAAGCCATTTTGTAGAAGCTCAGAGCAAAAATAAAATTCAATATCCACTTAAGGCTACAAATGCTTTAGCTCAAAATATGTTACATTTCTCTCCTGCATTATGTTACTATTTTGTTATTAGTTTTGTTTCACGAAATTTCAAATTGCGGAACGTAGTACATTAGCGGAAGAAATGCGTACGATATCGCATATTGTTGACTTGTTGGGATAAAATGGGAAAAAAGCCGCAAAGCTAAGATTTAAAGAGAAATTAAAAGTAATTCAGAGGACTATTTCCAGGAGGAATATTTCGTGGACTAAAATTGACAGTATTCCTGATTATACACGATCCTAAGTGTGACCGCAATAATTTACATTGTGATTAACTACTGTTCTGTCGTGGAAAGGTAAACGGCAGAATCTGCATAAATGCGTTTTCGAGATTGTTTGTAGAAACACGCTTTGGGTTTCATACTAACAATAGATTGGAACTAGAAGAGCTGTTCGTCCGTCGGCAGGCCGCCTCATGATGCTGCTCCTCTAGCGAAAACCGTCTTCAGGTTGCATCACTTACTTGCCTACACTTACCCCACCACACACAAACACACGCGCCTACATACACACACTCGTGATTGCGAAAAACATAATTTGAATTCAAAATGTCAAAGTTCAAATTATTATTTTTTTCCCCAGCGAAAAACAAATAAGCATAATTGTGCAACAAAGTTATTGAAAAACAGATGAACCAAATTTAAAAAGAAAAAATGCAGTTAGTGCCCAAAGCATTATTATTCTTGTTATTATCATCATTATTAGCATTAGCACTTTTCTCGTAATTAATTTTTGGTAACATTTTCAAAATGACGGTTCCTTTCATAAGTTGGATCAAACCGTACGCCTTATCAATTTAGTAGGAAAACAAAGTTTCGATTAAAACAATTTTTAAAAAAAGCAATAAACAGATGGGAAAAAACAGCACAGAATATTACATGGCCGACTGAGATGACAGTCAAAAAAGCTATTAAAGCATATGAGTAAACATGGCTGAAGCGTATGTAGAATATAAAACTTATATCGAACTTTTTTATTGAAATTTGTTTTATTTCAACTCTTGCAACACTTCAATATTCCGAGGCTGTATTTTGTCCACATTTGCTTTACAATAAGTAGCGATTCGGAGAATTTTTTCTTAAAGCTATTTTGATTTTCCCAGAAAACAGGAGGAAACCCGTAAACTCCCAGGACTACGCCTCGAAATCATCTGTGACACTTATTTCTTTTAAAATTTCTTACAGTTTAAATTTATAAAAACAAAAATATCATACACAATTTCCTATCCAAACAATGACGACAGAATTAAAATACTTTTAAGAAAATAAAATGAGAAAAGTGGATTTAAAAAAACGTAACTATGGAAATACAAAATAAAACGAGTCAATGTGTGCATCACATGACTTTCTTTTACTCCAATTTAATAATAATAGTGCATCGGAGTAAGTAAAGAAACACTTGCAATATTTTCGCCCCAAGTTTGTTTTAAATCAAGGCAAAGAAAACGTTTTATAAAGATAAAATTTCCCACCAAATATTGGCAGTTTTAGTGTGATTCATTGGTCTACTCTATGAATTTATGACCAAATTAAAACCAGATTTTAAAAAACAACCACCAAATTTGTCGCCAAGTTGGCGCGAAAACTTGGCAACCAAAAGCTTGGCGATATATTGCCAAGTGTTTGCCAAATTATAACACTACTTGAGTTTGCATTGAAATTAACATTGATTTTACCGCAAAAAAGTGTATAACACCTCCTTTTGAACATACGAATGCAACCAAAACTGAAGGTGCACAACTATACCCCACTAGGAGTCTACGAACCAAATTTCAAGTTTCTAGGACATACCGTTTTCTTATTTATGCGAGATACATACGCACATATTCACATGCCCACATACACACATACGTACATACAAACGTATTTACAGAAGTCACGAGAAAACTCGTTGTAATTAACTCGGGGATCGTCAAAATGGGAGCACGTTCTTAGGCTTATACCCACGTGTGGTCGGGTTTAAAAAACTCAATACGCTTTCGGGCGAGCAAAATGGAATATTAAGGTCAATATTCGAGTGAATTTTTTTCGCAAATATAGTACTTTTCTGTAAAAGTAAGTAATAAGTTTAAGAAATTAAATTGAGAAAGATGGAACGAGACAATAAATTCAAAAAGGGTGACTGTGGAAACGCGAAATAAAATGTCAACAACTTGAATGGAGATGAAATTTTTCGAGCTAGATTTAAAACGACTAGTAACTGTTTTGGAGATAGAATTGTTTGGTCGAGATAGATCTGAAGTAAAAAATATTGCTGCATCCAACGGTGTCAAGAAGAAAACTGGAACAATTCCTTCACTTTTTATAAATGTTTTTAATTAAGAAAGTAGTGTCGGAATTTCAGCTAAGCCTAAAAAATTTTATAGCAAAAAACGCAAATAACTCTCGCTTTAAATAAGTTAGAGCATTGAAACGAATTGCGTAGAGCGCAGAAAATTCTACCCATTCCATCAATTAATGTGTGCAAGTCACTTTGAACCCCCTATATTCGGGAATTAATGTGAAAATTGAGCTTATATTGGAATAAAAAAGGAACTATTTAAAGGATTTTTTTTTAAATCGACCGGGTAGTTCTCGAGTTTAGCACGTTCAAACACATAGACGCTTTTTGGATACTTAATTTTGTACTATGTAGAGATGTAATGTTCAAGCATAAAAATGTTTACATTACATTGATCTAAAGAGCGCTACAAAGTGTGCGATTGCCCGGGGGTTGGTTGAAACAGCGTTCGGTTCAAGCAACTCTAACATTAAATTGTATACAGTTATCTGCATTAAAGATAAGTGTAGATACTATTATAATAACATTATTGATTTGTGTTAAACAACGTAAATTTTTTTTCCGTCCCGCTTTTAAACAGGTAAATTTAAGAAAAGTATTTATCGAAGAGTGAATTTTTTTAAAAATTGTTTAACAATCCCTATGTCGGTTTGCAGTTCATATTTCATTTTAGCGTACTGCTTACTACACAATATAGCGGCAAAACGAATTTAAAATCTTTAATAAATGAATTTTTAATTCATAACACTGATATCATATTATAACTAAAATTTTAAATTTAATATCATTGATATGTTAAATTTATAACAAAATAATTGTAATAATGATTTTTGAATTTAATAACATTAGTCAACAAAAAAGAATCTTTTGTCTGTATCCTAGTTTTAAATAGTCAATTCCTACTAATTTTAGGTCGAGAAAAACGAATATGGTAGTGGATTTCTTTTATTAAGCTCTTGTTTTCAAAATACAGAAAAGCCCACTGGAGAAAGATACACAGCAACCACACATTGATTTAAAGGTAATGCTAAAAAAGAAAAAAAAATCGTGTGCAATAAATGTAATTAGATCGATGCTGTTATATTAAACAACGCGTATTTTTCGGAAAGCAGTGGTTGCTTTCGGCTCATTGCTGTAAACGCTTCAGTTTCAATTGCTTTTCGTACGTCAAAGAAGGACCATCTCGTGTAATAGTTCAACAGCATTTGGTGAGCATTAACTCAGTCCAATGACCCTGGTATCTGCTCTCCATTGTAAAGATATCCTGGTGAAACCTTTCCTCATGCTCACTGTTGATAGCTTTAATTTTTAAGCAAAGTATCCTGGAAAAAATTAACAAAATAGAGAGTCAGAAACACATCATTCATCAATGGTCACAAAAGTTCCGTAGCGATTGTTTGACCAACTGTTTTTAGTTCTCGTCTTCTCTGCTGCTTAGAAATACTTGTAATATACCATTAAAGGCTTCCTGGGTTTTTTTTCCTTCCCTAGCAAATTTTTCTTCAAAACCAGTTATTTTCACAATTGCACGCATTTGAAGGGCCGTTAAAAATTATCTCCTTAACCTTAGCTTCAATATATCTTGGAAATTTTCCATTAAGGTATTGGAAAACCGTCGTTGTTTTCGCATCATTCACGCAGTTCTTCATTAGCCTCAGCAGAATGAGCATGGGTGGAAGCAGAAATGTGTGGATCTACTAGATTCTAATTATGGGCATTCCTCTTTCCAGAATTTTAATTTCTTGCAGTCCATTTCGGTTTTATGTAGTGATATTTTATATCCCAATCAAGGGTCAAAGTTTAGAAGGCAGCCTGTCCCATGGATGGTGTTTCTATCTGCCAGGAAAAAAGGAACCTTAGAATTCACTATCCTTGTTGGCTCTGTACCGTAAAAACTAGAGATAATCTCAACTTTTTATGGTGATTTTCGTGTTTAGCGAGGCAAAATACTTCAGAAATAGCTATTTTGGAGCCGGATGCATTTTTGGTGTTGACTAGTGTAATTAATTGTTTGAAAGCTTAGTATTTGAAGTACACTCAATTTTTAAATTTACTTTTCTGCAAGTCTATTTGACAATGGAGAAATAAGCTGAGGCTAAGCGAAGGAAATATTGCCTAGCGCCTGGTCCGATATACGGGGAAAAGTACGCCCTTCACTTTAGAAATCGATCAGTTAATTAACCCAAACATACGTAACCTTTTTTTTTCATAATTTCTGTCAATCGTTAAATATTTTCAGTTTTACTAGCGAAGCAGCGCGGAGCATTTTATCCATTTGAATCAAATACACCAGCCGATAGCAGCTCATATACAGGTGGCGATATTCTCTCATTCACCAAGTAATTGTCAATTTAAGTTGTAAGCAAGTATAGTACTATATCTTGTACCGAAACAGAGGAGAGGTTCACCTACCATTTGTACTGGTTGTCTCCAAATTTTAAATTTTGGCACTTGCATTCTTTGCTGATCACTGCCACATATATGACATTTTATAAAATGCGCAGTTCATCCAATGAACAACACGATAATAAAGTTTACACAAATTACCCAAAGAACAGTTATTTCTTCTTCTGAGTAAAAATGGTAATCGATTACATGCAGTTATAGGTTTGTGCCAACCAAGACGTGTCTTCAACGTGACTTAATAAATTTATCTCAGTAATGGATAAAATGCAAGTTATTTCACCACAGAAAATTTCTAATAATTAGATGAATAAGTGTTTTACAATGAAAACGCTGTCGAATGGAATGAAACTTTCAGACATTTTCAGGGAACCTTTTATAAACATTTGTGAATGTAGTCATGGTTTCTAATATAGGGTGGTACCGAAGAGCTACGTCAAGTCCCTCTCCTTTTTAAGTATAATACAAAATGGTTATGTAAAAGAAATCTTAATATAAATCTGCTATCATCTTGTTCAATATGTACGCTGTTTGTGTGATTTTTCTGTGTAACCATACAAATACAAAAGTAGAAGCATACGGTTATAAAATATCCATACATTGTCACAAGAGGGTCTGACAAGCTTTTTATTCGTTTAACTATAACTATTTTCATATTAATCGACATTTTGTGATTATAGTAACATCTCAAAAACCTTCCCCAATCGAGAAATACCCGGTACCTTCTTAACTATAAAAGGTATACTTCCCTAAGTATGACCCAGCTAAGCTATTTTCAGTAAATTACCGCCCAATAGCCAGGGTTAAAGCAGAAATACATGAAATACACCGCCAGCTCAGTCATTTCCACCCGACGACTGCAGTTTCGTGCTTATTAGCACTCAACTTAGAACTTATTAGCACTCAACTTAGCACTGTTGAGTGCTAATAAGCACAAAACTGCAATCCTCGGTTGGAAATGACTGAGCTGGCGGTGTATTTCATGTAAGCTGTTTTCGTTTTAAACGTGAATGCCATGCTGTCAAGAAAAATTAATTAATATTAAAAAAAGTAAGACATCATGAAATAATACATTTTCAGCAACTGCATAAAAATAGTACTGCCAGTCTTGAAGCGACGATAACTAGTACATATTACGAATATGTACTTAAAGGAATTTGGTTAGACAAATATGTGATAAGATATTTAGAAAAATATCAGGTACGTTATTTAACAGCCGTTTGGTGTTTAAATATTACTTCAATTAAGACCTGCAATTTGAAAAAAAGCTCAATAAACTAAATGGCTTTTTGCTTATTACTGATTTGATATTTCAATTAAATACGCATCCAATTTATAGTTGAAATATAAAGCCACACTACAGCAGGAAAAAAAAAAAAAAAAAAAAAAAAACCTGAAAGTGTACAGAAAACACATTTATCAAGCAAAAATATACCAAAAACAGAGAACAATATTATGCATCTGACATTTAAAAACCAAAATCGAAATAGTTTCTCTATAGGCGTGGTCACTTCTTTCAGATAGTCAGCGAAATGATATCCATTGCCAACCATCAGAAAGAGTACATCATTAATTTTGCTTTGCGTCTCAATTACGCCAGGGGTAATTATGCTCATTTTCGTACGTTTTCATATTTCGCGATTAAGTGACCACTCCTAAGAGCAGCTTTTATTCTTTGTACTTAACTACTATTACCACACTCAGTCATGATCAATCGATAGTAGGTAAATGATGTTGCTTCAAAAGTTTGTTCTTGCAAACAAACACCTGTTTTTAAAAGCGAGCTTAATAACTGACTTTGAAGCATATAACTGAAAATGCCAAACTGATCATGAAAGCGTTTTCAAATATGTTTTGGGTGGGTTTGGGAAAATCTATCAGTTTTTTATGTTCAGCGAGAAAAAAAATGCTATTAGAATATTTGTTTTTTATATTAGCGGTTTGCAGGGTGATTTAAAAAAGGGAGGGGAGATTTAAACGTGCTCATTTCTTAAGGAAAAACAAAATGGTAAAAAAAAGATGTAAGTTTTATTTATTTATTTATTTTGCTTTTTTAAGCGATGCTAAAGATTTTCTTTGTGCCTACCAACTGACTGTAGAACGTTATCTCACCTATAATCTTGCCCTACACGTTGTAGCATGTAAGTCACAGAAGGAAATGCTGCGGCTATCCAATTCTTCAGTACTTCAACGGGTTACAAGAACAATTATCTTTATACTTCATATCAGAAAAAGTTAAATGGGGTAAGGTCTGGTGAGCTAGTGAGGCAATTTCATAAAGTGCTAACTCACCTCTACCATGACCGCCATTTTGACCAAATGAGTAATAAATATTAAGTGGGAAACGTGCGATAATATGTAGAGATATTTGGAGGTAACTCATATGAAACTTACCTTTTGCTTTTTTATATAAGTTTCACCCTTAAGCTGTGCCTTCAGTTTTATCAAATCGGTAGCATTGTGACACCCTTTTTTTTCTCCCTTAATCACCCCGAGTAAAATTTTATTTAGGCTTTTTCTGCCCCTTACATGCGGAAAAGCAACATTTTCTAATAAAAAAAAAAATGCTTTGAATCATTAGTCACTTTACGATGACGCACTATTTGAGCTAAGATAACCATAGTTAAAAATAATTATTGATCTAAGTTCACATGAACGTTTTAAACTGAAGAGTATTTTTCAGAACTATATAAGAATGATTTTACATTTTATTAAGATCTTATATTTAAATATTCTGTTTTACTTAATAAAGCAGACAGGTAATTAACCACTGCCTAACTTTAGTTTTCAGGGTGTAATGATTAAACGATGTGGTAGCGAAATTGTTAGTTGGTTCAGAGTCACGCTGAAAATACCACTGAAAGAAAAATGTAGACTCTTTTAATTCATTTTATTTTTATATTCATTTAAAATCAATATGGTAGTCTTTAACATGCTTATTAATAAATAGAAAGTGACAAAGGACTCTTAAAAATATTTTGCTAAAAATTACTTTTTTGTTTATATAAAAGAGTGTGGAAAAAGAAACTATAAACTTTCAAAATAGAAACTATAAAAGCATATGTAATTTTCAAATCTTTAAGTGTAACGTAGATTTTTAAAGTATAATACACCTTCTATCTGTAATATCATTAAGAGAGAGGGCGGATTTTTGTGTGTTTATATTTTTGAGGTAATCTCCGGAACCATTGCAGCTATTTGAAAAATTCTTTCACTATATGAAAGGTGCATTATTAATGAGTGACATAGGCTATAAAGTATGCATATATATATATATATATATATATATATATATATATATATATATATATATATATATATATATATATATATATATATATATATATATATATATATATATATATATATATATATATATATATATATATATACTTATACTATTTTTTTTAACTAATAGTTAGTCCTCTCTACCAGTTTATGTTTCGTACTGATCTTTTTTTTTTTTTTTTTTTTTTTTTTTTTTTTTATAAACATAGACCCAAAAAGATAACGATGTTGGCTTATGAACCACCAAAACCTTAACATGTATTTGATGCTGCAAAGGATAAGGTATATAGAATTCTAATAACCTTGGACATCGCGAAATATTTAGACCCGCAGAATGTTAATACATCAAAATTTATTCAAATGAATTATAATTGGGATTGGCTTCGACCAAATTAATTTTTTAATTCAAGAAGTGCACATAGATGATATTAATCCGTGATTCTAAAAGCTGTAATTTTGCATGCACTTCGGGCTAACTTTTGAGGTTTTTATATCTATACTAATATTATAAAGAGAGAGGGTTTATTTTGTATGTTTATATGTTCCGAACAAGATTAATACATGATTGCAACGTACTGATGAGTACGTTTCTAATCAATCAATTAAATTAGTAACCGATCAGCGACTCACCTATGATACCAGAATGCAAATTAATGTTTATCGGCATACTGGGTGGAACGGAAAAAAATTTAATGAATTAAACTAACATTAACTGGTAGACTGAGGATGTGTGTTTTTTTTTTTTTTTTTTTTCATCTTAATTGCAGCAATTTTTTATAGTGGTCGAAAAACTGACCAATCCAGGTTTAAACTATTTTGAATGGCTCCCTTCAAAAAGACTCAATACGTTTCATAAAAAATACAAGCCATTTGGATAGCGTCTTCCAAAGGTCTGTTGCATAATGTTTTACAGATGTTCGATGAGTCACTGTTTGTATATAGAAGCCGTGGATCCTATACAAACTAAACGGTTAGAGGTGTCATCTTCGCATTTGCCGGTGACTCTTACCAAACTATTCCTATGGTTCCCTTGATAAACACGTGCAGGTATACTTTACGTTTTCTTTAACTTAAGAATACTTTTAAGAGCCCATATTCATTATATTAAAATTAAAGGCGGTTTTCCAATAATTTCGTTGCGAAACTTTAGTTCGTCTTACATATGCAATGGAACTGGACCCCAAGTAAAATCAATATGGACGAGTATGATTAACGTATTATTCTTACTGGATCAGCAGCAGGTCAGTATGGAGTATTTCTCGAAATCCCATGGTCCTTGCACATTTCCATTTCTAATATAAGTTATTGCAATTCCCAATGATAATTTCTTATGCCAGCACCCTCATCAAAACTTAAGGTCAAACGTACAATGTTACATATGGGACAATCATACAGAAGTACAGGTTGGTCTCTCTTGATTAGAAAATGAAGTGAACCAATTTCTTTCAAAACCTCGTAAAAAAGAAACAAAAAGCGCATGTATGAGTATACCATTATAACATATATACCATGATATTTTAAAACAAAAAAATCTGCAGAATATTTATTTAAGACATTTTTTCAACTGGAACAAGCTTGGGGCGGGCCCCTAGTTTTAAATTAAAAAAAAGAGAAAAATATGTGTCTTAAGGAACACTTACGGGTTATTGAGTTTTTTGTTTTATTTTATTTTTCAGATTCACGAGTGGCATAAAGGAAAGTTTACTTCGTGTATGAGTACAAGATTTTAAATATTTCAGAAAGAAAAAAAAAAGTGTAACTAAATAAAAAATTTAAGCTATCGCCATAGCCAATGTTTTTTAAACCCTTTTTAGTTAATACATACTTGAAGTATTTAGAGGGTTTTTTTTTCATTTGGGGTGGGGGGAGGCTTTAGTATTCAAAAGAAAAAGTTTTTATATTTTATACACTTTCTCGAAACATTGAACGAAAAAGAATCGTTAAACTATCTTTGACAAATAGGTATCGGCACTGCCCCTACTCCAAATCGAAAAAAAATCACGCAAAAATTGAAAACACTTGACACACGACCAACCGATTGTCTCTAATTTAATGACTACCCGATACTTCAATTATCCATGTAAACTAACCACACCGCAACCAAAATAAGAACCCCACGTGCTCCAGGTGGAAAAAAGAGGAGGCACCCTGTCTCATCTTTGTTCCATTGTACATCTTGTCGAAGGGCACGTGCACCCCATTGTTTGCCGTTCCCACCGTTTTCCAATCAAGCAGGCGGAAATCACGTACACGCCTACCGTAACGTAATGGGAGAGAATTCCTGCCTTGCCTAACAAATATCGATTTTTTTTCCTGTGTTCGACATCAAAGACCTTTCTAACAAATTGTTTTTTTTTCCTCATCTTTTTATAATAATATTCCCTCTTTATTTTTTATGCATAGTTTTATTCATGTTCAACGTATAGTGTGCATTTATGACCGTCCAGCATTATTATTAGGGTTTATTAATATTTTTTATTTGTCTTGGTCATCAATTATTTGACCTCTTTTATAAAGAGTAAAGTTATTTCACCTACTCAACTTCAAGTATATTTTTCTAACGATTATTTTATTAGTATAGTGACTCTAAAGCTTTGATTTTGAATTTTTTAAAACATTGAAACATGAAGTATGTATGTATTCCGCCCAGAACCATACTAGTCGAGTCCAAATTTCAATGAAATTCGTTCGAAGCATAGAGCATTCACCTAAAACCATTTTTCTGAAATTTTCTATCGTTCTTATATGTTTAAATTTACAGTCGATTTGTTTCTTATAATGTATACTTTTTGGAGGAAAATTTTTGCGATTAAAATTTTGATACCTTTAGAAAATCTGTTATTATTATTGCTATTATTATTATTATTATTATTATTATTATTATTATTATTATTATTATTATTATTATTATTATTATTATTATTATTATTATCATTTAATTATTTTTTTATTCAAATGATATTGTTCCAAGATTTACGGACTTAAAGGATCTGTAATAAAAGCCAATAAATAATTCATGCATTTGAACAAACTCACTTCCTGGTTTGACCAAGAAGCCGGAACAGGCCTTTTGCCTATGTAAACACTACCGCTTTGTACTGTTTACATATTTGCATTTTTTTTTCTTTGGCTTTTCTTTATTTAAACGGTTTTTGCTCATAGAATTAAAAAAATGGCATAAATGATCACTTTCATAGGGATGGAAGTGATCTGGATTAAATTATTATCATTATTTAATCCTATGAAAAAAAAATTGGTTTATGGCAGCTACAATAAGCAACGGAACTTTTGCATTGTATATTATCTAAAAATCTTGCAAAGACTGCATCAAGTACAGTTACGTGACTTGTAGTGGCTTCTGGCTTATGAATCTTTTGTGATTGTAATTTGGATTGCAGAAACGTTACTAAATTTTTACTCAATCAGAAGCAAAATTAATATTAAAATCTCCGTTTGAAGAGCCCTAAGATAATGATCTGTAAATGAATATTGAACGTTTGAATACGCAAGAGAGAGAGAAAGAGAGAGAAAGTTGCTTGCTGGTTAGATTTTTATTTAAAAAAATATAAATAAATAATAAAAAAATAGAACCGACTTCAAAATTGCTCTGAATGACATACAAATATACATTAAATGACGCGTCGTTTCTAAATATGTCATTTAATAGAAAAAAACACTCAAACTCATGAAATATTTTAACACGGGGTAACGGGTGTGACACTGTGCGGATTTGCCAGTGTCACACCTGCCACAAGTTTTGTCAAACCCGTCTCAGCAGGAAAAAAAAAGTCATGTTTAGTAAAAAAAAATAAAGTCATCATAAATATCAAGTTTCATTTGAATGTCTTTTAATAGAAAAAAGTGCTATGGTCATGAAACATTAAAATATTCACAGGAATTTCTAGAAATATGAGTGCTCATGCATAAAATCATGTATGTCAATAGCTCATGTATGTCAAATGTCACACCCGTCATAACTGTACAAAAGAAAAAAAAAATTAAAAAAAATTGAAAAGTCCTACAGTTTTGCTTCAACTCAATTATCCAAGCAAATGCATGGTTAAACAAGATTGAAATATTTTGTTAGTATTTGTTAACTGATTTAGTGCTCAAAATGTTGTTTTAATCAGTAAAATAGTGTCCGAATGTCAAACCCGTCACAATGGAATTGCCCAAAACTTGCATATTAAAGCAGTTCTTTCTAAAATTTAAGAAAATGGACTTTTCTTGATAACAATGTACAGAAATGAATGATGTTTGACTTAATTATCGAAATATGGTTCAATGTAAAAAAATGTTTGTACACATGTGGTTTTTTTTTTTTTTTTTTTAATGTTACGCTACTTGCGTAAAAAAAAAAAATTAACGGAAAAAATTCCATTTAATCCTGGAGAGGAACAAATATCAGATTTTAGTGCATCTTATAACATGTTATGCGCATTACGATTTCTTCTTTTTTTAATCGACTTCAAAAAAGACGTTCTCAATTCGTCGGAAATTTTTTATGTATGTCCCCCGTAAAATCAAACACATATAGACCAGTTTGGATTTTTTTTTTCTCTTTTGAATAGGTATATACTTCCCAGGTGATCCCATGGTCATCAGGTCAGTATCTGAAGATGAGATCCTTGAAAAATCACGAAAACTCTTTAAATTCTAAGGGAAAAGTTAGAGCAATTTCTGTTGCTTTTTAGTGACTCGTAATTTTTTTTTTTTTGGAAAGCATACTTTGATAAAGTCAAACTGATGATGAAGATATTTTTTTTGTTAATAATTGAGCATTTGAAAAAGCCTTTCTTCACAGTCTTTGGAAGTCTTTCTCACTCGATGTTTTCTTACTCGAGAAGTACGTAAGAAGTGCACCACGTACTCTACCCTACGTACTTATGTTACATATACACCACTAAAAAGCAAAAAATAAATTATTTTCAAATAAAAAAAAGAACCGACTTCAAAAAACAAAGAACTAAATATTAAAGCATAATTGGTCACATTTACATACGATTTCCGACCCAAACGTATAAATAAAATTTATTTTACAATTCCAGTACAAAAGTCAACTAAACTAAACACCCAATTATAAAATAAATTCTGATTTAATTACTATACGATGAATTATTTTAATAACTAACTAATTATACACGATCTCCTAATTTTTAATAACTATTTGAAGTCGGGGCCTCGTATAAACTACTACTTAACGTAACTGACAACCCATGAAATCCTGAGTTACACAATAATTTAACAAAACGTAAAAGTCTTTAAAACTAAACCTACTCAGGTACGTTAGGTAGTAGTTTATAGAAGGACCCCACTTGAAATGGTTATTAGAAATTAAGAGATCGTATATAATTAGTTAGGTATTAAAATAATTCATCGTATAGTAATTAAAGTCAGTGTTTATTTTTAAATTGGGTGTTTGGTTTAGTTGATTTTTGTCCAGGAATTGTAAAATAAATTTGATTTATACGTTTGGGTAGGAAATCGTATGTAAGTATGACCAATAATTTTTTAATTTTTAGTTCTTTGTTTTTTGAAGCCGGTTTTCTTTTTTTTTTATTTGAAAATAATTTATTAATGCATTTTTGCTGCTGAGTGTTGCAAAATGTCATTTACCATGCGCCATAAGCTTTTGCTAAAGGACCTTTTTTTTTTTTTTTTCGCTTTTTTTCAGCTTTTGGAATTGTCTATGATTATATTGTAGCAACAACGACAATTTGCTAGCAATGTAGCGATATAACGACGATATAGCGTTATTACTTCTTATTCGTAAAAAGTCAGTGTTGATGTGGAACAAAATAACAAGACGGAAAGTTTTTTTCTTCGATTTACTTCATTTGTTTTCATATTCTTCTATTTTTTTTTTTTTAGTTCATATTATATTTTTGTTATGAAAATACAAATTTAAAAATGTAGTATCGTTATTAAAGCTGAAATTAAAGAAAAATATGTGATATTACTGAATTTTAAGCATTATATTTTTATCACACTATAAAAGCATGGACACATGAAAACCCTGAAAATCATGTGATAAATTGTGTATCGTTTTCAAACTGGGGAAAAAAATTTGTATGTTGATGAACAAATCTTAAATTTTAGTATTTGTGTATTAAGATGTTAAACTTATGTATTTATTTTATACGTTTGCAGGTTAAAAATTCAAACAAAGTGAATTTTTAACTGATTTTTATCAGATCGCATCATTGCATACCATAAGAAATATCCCAAACTGATATGCACTTCCGGAAAAACACAGAAAAATAAAATGTTCCTTATTTTACTGTTCATCCAAAAACGCATATTTTAAAAACGCAAAAAAACAAACGAAATATTTTCGACGTCACTTTCCTATCGTTGCTCTCTTATTGGAGGTCATTTTTGACGTTTTCCCGATGAAATCTCCTTTCCTTCTTTGGCTTCATTGCCAAAGCAAAGATATGGCGAGTTTTTACGACTCCTCCTGCCGGCGCTGGTGAAATCAAAGACTGGACGGAGAATGAATAAAATATGAAGTTTTAAACAAATGCCGTAAAAGTGTTGACGTGTCGGGAAAAATGATGCGGGGTTACCAGGAATAAAATTGTTAGACGGGAATAAATCCTTAGACAACGGAGGGATTTGCCTCCTGTTCCTGCATGTTGCAGAACAAGAGCTAAATTGCAGCAAAAGAAAGTGAATATTATATTGAGCATAAAAATTCATAAATTTTCGTGCGAGCGAAGGTTTTGTGAGGAATGGCTTTGTTGCCTGAGTGGTGCGCTGCTTTGGGAGGTATGTTTGTCAAACACGATATATTTGATCTGTACGAACATATGATGTTGATTAAATTCTACGGGGTTTAAAAACGGTTTCTCTAAACCGTAGGAGTTGATAGAAATGAATGTATTCAGATTTTCGGTTTGATATTTATAAAAGCAAAACATCGAATGTTAAAATAGATTTGGCTTTACCCGTATGCGCTATATTTGCTTCACAAAACAAAATTATTAGTAAAAAAAAAAAGGAAATAAACAAGGTTTTATGGCAAAAACTAGCATACTACTGCATACGCATGTTTCGAGGCTTTAGCAAACCCCTTTTTCAATGAAAACTAGCGAGCTTTTGAATGTAAAGACATCCAATTTTACCGGATGTCCGTACGCTGAAATATGTGTATGCGGTAATCTGCTAATTTGTGCGATAAAACCTTATTGATTTCTTTTTACTTCTCTGCAGAAAGGTACTTCTTTATCTCTTAAAATTAGTAGCTGTTTAAATAATTTCTAAATATTAGGTGATTGAAATTAAAGAACCTCGTAAATAAAGCCCAAAATACCAAGAGCTTCAAAACTTATTTATTTATCCTTATATATTATTTCTGTAGCCTGTTTTTGGTTTCTACGCCAGATTTTCCTCAATTCTTGATCGATTTCTTTGATTTACGCCTTATTTTAAAGCTAATGGTGCTGGCTACTGACGAAAAATAGACCCACGGTCTGAAAATTGTTTTTTTCAGCCGAAAAACCTGTTTTAAAGAACCAGAATGAGGTTTTCAGTTAAACTTATAACTTTAATTGAGATATGACAGTCAGAGCTGAATAGCTTGATCGGCAGAGCGTTCTCTTCGTAACCAGGAGAAAGCGTGTTCGGGCCCACGTCCGGACAATCTGCAACAAAAAATTAGAGAAATATCGCGCAATACATGAACACTGAATTAAGTGAATAACAACTATGAAAAAATGAGAAGGAAACGCTCCTTGCTGATATGAAAATTTGAAGTGACTTTGTGCTAAATTACTTCTAAATGGTACGTTTTTTTTTTTTTTAACTTTGGCTTTGGTAAGAAAATTAAAGCATAATGTAAGCGAAAATTTAAGTAACAGGTTCAAGATTTCAGACTACAATAGAATTGTTTTTTGTTCAGAAAAAAATAATAAATCGTATATTGAAATATATATTCTTCTAATGAGTTTTTGACTCTTTGTACAAATAAAAAAATTACTACCTCAATTTGAAGGGTAAAATGTATATTTTTTCTTCTTTTTGCCAAAAAACAAATAGCTTATCACATTTTTACTACATTCGAAAAGCTACGCTTAAAAAAGAGCATAGTTCAATTTATTTTGTATTTTAACCGTGCTGTTAAATGGTGAACACGTGCTGCCATCTATGTTATAACGGTTTAAGCAGCCTGCGGTAACAAATTGTAAAAATTTTCAAGAATAAAAAAATGTTTCTTCAATATCTTATCTTATATATTATTCCCTTCTCATTTTAAAACTTATCAGGCTGGCTAATGAAGAAAAATAGACTTACAGTCGGAAAATCAAGTTTTCGAAAACGCCCCTTGCTGTTTCAAAACCTTAATGCTGCCTGTAGTTCTTATGCATTTTTTAAAAGCAAAGTTCTAATCAGTTTTCCATTTTTTACGTCGCTTTCGGCAAAATAATAATAATAATAATAATAATAATAGCCTGTGTGTGTGTTCATATTTTAATAAAGCTTAAAAGCACTGGACTTAGTTGTTCGGTTAAATTGATAAATTTTTTTCGGTAGAGCGTTCGGCTATAAACTATCTGAACTTCGGGCCAGTTTGGGCTGTCCGATATAATATCAAATTTATACTAGTATTACGCATTACATGTACTCATAACATACAAACGTAATAAAATAAATGCAGTGGCAATGCTACTTAGTGTTTCAAATCCTTTATGCAGGCTACATATATCATTCGGATAAGTTGACTGTTAATCGAAGGGTGTTCTTCCTTTTTTTTAAGCTTTGACTACATCCAGATCACTCAGCATAATGTAAGCATAAAAAAGTATTAGATTTACCTAAAGGAAATCCTTTTTGTGCAGAAAAACATTTTCATTGTATGCTGAAATGTAGATGTTTCTAATCGATCTAGTTCGATCGATTAGTTCGATATTTTGTACAAATGAAAAAATACTACGCCAAATTTAAACTATGAGTTTCACCCAGTAAACTCTTAATTTTTTATTCGCGCGAATACGATATAAAGCATTAAAATTATTATCAACTTCATTAGCAAGAAATAATTGTCTACTCCTCTGCTTTCTGCTAAAAAAAAAATTCATTTTGTCAACGTTCGAAAAATTACACTTAAAAAACGGACTCAGTTCAACTGGTTTTGGTTTTGAATTTTAAGTGTTCGATTAAAAGAGAAACATGTGCTGGCATTTAAGCCGTAACGGTTAAAGCAATAACCTTCTATGTGAAATAGTTCAATATTCAAAGGTAAAAACACTTATTTTCAATCTAATTTATTACTTCTCTAGAATGTTCGTTTCAATCGCTACGTGAGATCTTCGTCATTTTTTAATCAAATTCCATGCTTTGCGAATAATTTTAAATCGTATCATGCTGGTTAATGACAAAACATAGAAGCATGATCTTATTATTATTATTATTATTATTATTTTGGCAAAAAGATTTTTTTGCTGTTTTTTACTACGCATTCCTTCAATGAATAGCTTCCGAAAAGGAAGGCGCAATTGCTAGGTTTGTTGGGGCGTCGGGCTGTTAATCAGAATGGCGCCAATTCGAATCCGTGCCAATAAATATCTCTTTAATGTTTCTTTTTTTCCCGTCAGATGCTCACATGGGCAGGACTGTATTTGCCACAACCTGTTTTTTTACATGCAGAATTATTGCTTTATCACGAGTCACTACTCAGTCACACTTTTAATGATATTTATGTTTGAATTGAAAATATGTACGACCAAAAGGTGAGCGATGATCAAATGATCACAACGTTGTAGTTAACGAGGTTTTGTTACTGATAGCTTTAAATTACATGCCTTCCTTTCTGCGCTTAATTTTTTTTTCGGTTCTTCTTCATAATGTTCTTCCTTTGAAATTCTTAAAGAGCGAAATACCTTATGAAACGATTCAAAGCACAGTGCGGAGTTCCGCACGGGTCGACTAGTTTATTTTACTAGCCAAAAATCGATCAATAGGCTTTTGCGATGTTTTTTTTTTTTTTTTTTTGAGCAATCACGATTGCTTATTGCTTTCATTTGTTTTGATGTCCTATCATTTTTCCCACGGCCACCCTCTGCACCATCACCGTGGACGGGCGGGCTCCTCACGCTGCTGCTCCTATAGCGAAAGCCGTCTCCAGGTTGCATCCATGTCCTACACACACGCGCATACATACACAACTACACACACACACACACACACACAAATACACATACATACAGACACTTACACATATACACACACAAAAACCTACACACACACACACACACGAAACTACCCAAACTTTCATGCCTGCACACAGACACAAACACACATGCCTACACACACATACCCCATACACACAAACACACATATCCCCTCCCCACACACACACTCGTGATTGCGAAAAACATAATTTGAATTCAAGATGTCAAAATTCAAATTATTTTATTTTATTTATTTTTTTTTAATGAAACTGCCAGGATTTTACTTAGAGGTGGGACACTGACCAGTCCATATTTAAGCTACTTTGAACATCTCTTCCAGAAAGACTCCGCACGTTTTACAAGAAAAAACGAGAAATTGAGAGAACTTCTTTAATAGGATGTCTCATAATATAGAACGAATGATCGATGAGCTACCGTTCGGCAGTAATTCACTTGCATTTCTTCATTTAGTAATTCACTTATTTATTCATTCATTCACTTATTCTCTTATTTATTCACTTATTTTCTTATTCATTCTCTCGTTTTCTAACTTTTTTTTTCATGTTTTAATTATATATTTTTAGTCATTCGTCTATTGTTTCATTACAGTTTCATTCATTGATTCAACCTTTTATTTACTGATTAATTTGATTAAAAAATATTTTCTTTATAGTCGAATTGAAAATATTTTATCAGAAAATATTTGATTTTCACTTTGCCAAATGAAGCAAAAAAAGGGAAAATTTTGCAACTGTTTTTAAAGGAGCAAATTTATTAACCAAGATCGAAAAATAATGTTTCAATGCAAGTTTTATTATAAAATACAATGTTCCTTCTTTGTGTAGTGTAATTTTCAAAACAAATTTCTAATTTGTTCATATTTAAAAAATAATTAGCTATTTCACTTTGCCCCACATTCCCCTACAGTACAACCTTTCGTTCCTTTCATTTTTAAAGAATTAGTTTAAATCGCAACAATGTATTTTTTTAATTATATTGTTTTTTTCTATATTGCCTTTATTTCTAGGAGTGAGGTGTCGTTTCTTGAGTATAAGAATGAAGTTCTTTAGAAAGTTTATATGAAGCTAAATTATCTCCGACACAACTTTAAGAGTAAGCATCCTAAGCTAAGCATACATTTCTGTTTGTCTTCTTTCATTTCATATGCCATAATGATAATATAGGGAAACCCGGGCAACGTGAATACCTTAAGTTTTCCTCGATTATTGTCGTTTAGTTATAACTGGAGAAATTGAAACAAATGTTTATAATCACTCTTCATTTAATGAACTTGCGTAATGCAGTAACGGTTGTCCTTAATATTAATTAAACTTTTAGCTATAACGCCAGCTTTCAAAAATGGCAAGATTATCCACTTTGCCCAACACCCCGGGTAAAGTAGATTCAGTACTAGGGCAAAGCGAACAACAGCATTATTTGTCATAAAACTAAACATTAAAGATAAAATAACCATCGAAAGTTAGAGGAACATATTCAAAAAACACTTTTTGCTACAATGCTAATTATCGTACACTGTAAAAACGATTCAAAAACGTTCCTGGAAAATAATAGGCAGCTGATGTGCCCAATTTCAGCCAGTAACATATCTTACAAAAACCAGGAACGTTTTCCGATAAAAGTCAGTAACCTTTCTGAAATATTAAGAAATCTCCCCTATTAAAGCCAGTCGTGCACCTTCTAGAAAAATTAAATAGGTTTAATTTATTTGATTAGAACCTCCCTGATTTATCAAGAAAGCTCCAGAAATATTGGAGCAACCGCGGCCAAGCTACGCGAAAATTGCAAGCAAGAACCAAGCGTATTCCATGCCTGCAATTCCTGTCTCGCAAGGCTGTAGCTATTCCAGTGACTTATTTGCTCCCATTGGAAGCTTAGTCGATCCAGACGGACCGCAAACTATCTAAAGCCGATACACTTAATAAACACGCTTCGTCAATATTTAAACTGGTAGCAAAAAATATTTTTCACGCCAGTGCAAGGTCTGCATTCGTGCATCGTTTAGGAATTCAGGAAACTTTTTTGCGAAGATGCTTGATTTTTTGGGGAAATAGGTGAAAACCTCTAAAATCACTGAACGTTCCACGGAAATAACCAGTAACGTTTCGGAATTTTTTTACAGTGTAGTTGTTACAAACAAAAAAATTGAATTTAAAAATGAAACAAACTTTGAAAGTTAAAGGAACATATTAAATTTTTTTTTGCTACAAGCTAATTATTGTAATTATCACAAATAAAGAAATTGGACTTAAAAATAAAATAAACATCGAAAATTAAAGGAACACATTAAGAAGCATTTTTGCTACAATACTAATTTTTGCAGTAATTATTATAACAAACAAAGAAATTAAACTAAGAAAAATCAACATCCAAAATTGTCAAAGCATATTAAAAATTAAAAATAAAAAACATTTTTCTGCTACATTACTAATTATTGCAGTTACCACAAACAAAATTCGTCACCATTTTCGAATGCTGAACACTGTTCGTGACGCCACTGAGTACAAATACGACATTGTATAGTTTTCCGTTGGCTGATCATCTTTTTCAATCTACATTTCATCACAGAAAATTCACTTCACTTTTTCAAATTTCATTTCTTCTATCTTCGTATTATTCTATTTTGCAGTTTTATGTATTGTGGCAGAGATATTTGATTTAGTCTTTTTGGTAGTAGTTATTTTAAAAGTTTTTTGAGAAGCTTTAGTCGAAACATCATCTAGTGACTTCATGACAGTCTTTCTTGCTTTTTCAAATTTTTGTTTCTGATTTTCCTTTAATTGTGTTTTTGTCAGGAGTGTAGATCTTCGTAGCTTGTTCTTATTGGTTTAGCAGGCTGAG
Source organism: Uloborus diversus (assembly GCF_026930045.1). Classification (NCBI taxonomy): domain Eukaryota; kingdom Metazoa; phylum Arthropoda; class Arachnida; order Araneae; family Uloboridae; genus Uloborus; species Uloborus diversus. Next base: position 119,903,238 of record NC_072738.1, read on the forward strand.
GAATTGGTAGTAAAATTGAAAGACTACAGTATTTTTAGAATATCCAGGTTTGGATGAAGCGGCGGGAACATCAGTGCCTTGGATTCCAGGGGAGTCTCCCCCCCCCCCCAACCCAGGAGAGGTTTCAGAACCCATGGGAGTATAAGTCTTCAATGGTAGCATTGTCCGGAGACCACAAAATTTAAGGACTTCCAGGTTCGGATGAAGTGACTTGTCATACCGGGCAAAGTGAATATAGTATCCACTTTGCCCAATCCACTTTGCCCTTCAGGTACGTTTTTGAGGTTATCTCAAATTACTAAAAAACCAGAGCGTCTAAACTCGTCGTCTACGGATAGTTGAAAGCTACATAGTCATGCATCCAATCCTACTCATAACAAAGAACATGTCACAAATAGTATTAAAGTTATAAACAAAACACATACCTCTGCAAATTAATATTATTTTCCCAAAAACATATTCTGTCCGCTCAATGGCGCCGCGCGACGCGAACTCGTCCCGACGTGTTTGCCGCATATGGAACGGCAGCAAATGACATTTGCTATGACAACACGGCTGCCGGACAACGAATAATTTGGGAGTTATAGGCAAAATTCGCTTTGCCCGGGATATCCACTTTACCATGGTTTCCCCTATCCAATAATTTTCCCTTTCAAAATTTTAAGTTGTTTAAAATTGCTATTAAGTTTTTCTAATTTTTTTAATTTGTGTAGTTTATTTTTATTTTCCCTTTTGTTTCTCGTGAGAAGGGGATTTCTTTTAGCACATATAAATGTTTTATTGCTAAATTTTATTAAATTTCATTTAAAGCAAATTTACAATAAAAAGCTTACGCTCTTTTGGGAATTTTTTTGTCGAAATTACCTTTTTTTATTTTTACAGATCCTACATTAAAAGGAAAACCATTCATAAATTTTTTAATGTATATTTTATGTTTTTTTTTTTCTCGGCAGGGAAGGTGGGGAGTCTTTTTTCAAAGCAACGCCAAGACATAAACTAATATTTCATTTATAAATTCGAAATTTCTCTTTATAATATTTAAAGCAAGTGTATATTAACAAGAGCTGGCTGTTTAGGAAATTAATTCAGCTGAATGATACCCCCCCCCCCCCGTTTCACATAAAATTCTTGTTCTCTTTGTATTTATTTTATTTTCATTAGTATTTAGTTTTTTTTTTCATTAAAAAATTGTATATATATATATATATCTATTTTTTTTTCAAATCTCACCAATTTTTCCTAGATGGGCGTTGATCTTTCATTTAGTACAAAAATTAACTCTGAATTGTATTAATAATTTACAAATTTATTTCATTTATTAATATAAAGGCACCAACAACGGTTTATGCTCTTCAAAGAAACATTAAATTTCATATCATTCTTTTTTTTTAACTCAGATAACGCGTTGAGAGTAAAAAATCTATTCTTTACCGTGTATCCCAGGAGGAAAAAAACTCGCAACACGCATATATCGATTCTTTACACCCGAGCACTCTTGCAATAAGACCACGCCTAAAAGTATCTATGCGTAAATCTCGAGTTTTATTGTCTTTATTGTTTCTTCTTTTTTACTCCCATCTGACATGAGATTAGGTCTGCAAGGTGCGAAATGGGATTTGACTAGTGACATTGCCTCTTCGAATGAGATCGTTTTTGGCTGTTCTTTATTTTTAATTTTTCCCTGCCTTTTATTCATTTCAGCCGACGCCCTTTTCTGCCGGGGAGGCTTATAAATGCTTCAGTTCTCCTGATTTGATCACATCAAACGGAAGCACTGGTGGAGACAATGATAAAATTAGCGCTGTAATTAGAATCTAAAGATAAACTTTTTTACTCAAAATTTGTAGCTACAAGAGAATGAATAAGCAAAATAGAAGTTTATTTTCTCTAAATCAGTCGTTCTCAACATAGGCGAGGGCACAATGGGGTCGTTTGCAAAATCTTAAAAGCATTTTTTTCCTGAAAGAGCATGCTTGAAAACATAGAATCTGACCATTTTGTAAATAATTTCTTTAAGTTTAATATTTTTAGAAAATTACTTAAAGCGATGCTCTTTCATCGTTTAACGCTTCTGCCGCTGACATCACAAGTGATTAAATGCCATTTAGTGTTGCCATTCACGGTCCAAAATATTTAATTCGCATCTTTAATCGCGTGTATTGGCAACGATACGGTTGATAGCAAGCGTAGAGAGCAATTGTAATTCGCTTCTTGATTATCATAACGTGGAAATGCGGTAGAAAGATGTGTCAAAAAGCATCATTTGTGACATCATCAAGACCACGCCTTGTTTGAAGAATCGGACATTTTAAAAAATTAATTAAAAAGTAACTGTTGGGAAAATTAAAGTATTTTATGAGTCCATGTTATTTTTTTTTTTTTTTCAATTCCAGTGACAAAAAGTACTACTTTTGACTGAAGGAAACAACCTCATTGTGTGTTCATATGTTAATATTAAATTACAGTGTCAGACATTAATGTGGTTAACGTGACTTATGGATGTAGGCCATTTTAATCTAGATCCAAGTTTAACTCATAATACTACTACTAATAATAATAGTAATAAGAATTTATTTATGTTTGTCTTCTTTGATTACATATGCCATAATGATAATATGTCCAATATGAGCTTTTACGAAGTAATGCTGAATTTTATGTGTGAAATTGTCTAGATCTTTATTTATCTATCTATCTTAAATTATCCTAATTAGCTAGCTTCCTATTGTATACTAAGTTTATTAATCACTAATATTTTTGGCTGGCGTGACCCCATGTCAGTGCTCAAAGGGGGTGTAAAATCTCCAAGGTTAAAACCATTGATATAAATAAATTCTTGCATATATGTATATCCTAACCGTTTGAGATTCAGTACCCAAAAATAAAATTGCTTTTAAAGCATCGCCCTTAATGCGTGTGTTTTAAAATTTTAGAAATTGTAAGTAAAAATTAAAAGATTAGGAAAAAATGTTCATTCCTCTATTCTTTTAGTGTGTGTACTCTTAAAATAAAGTTCAGTATTAGTAGTGTGAAGTACGTATTTTGATTGCTTTTAATGTGTGTTTCTTCGAAATTAAACGACGACATGAGACCTATGAAAAATACAACGCCCATATATTATTATCAATAAGTAGAAACATATCTCAAACTAAAAGAGGAAAAAAAGTCAAATCAAAACTATAATAAATAAAAAAAAAATGAAAAATTAATTTGAATTTTTGGCATTTTGAATTCAAATTATGTTTTTCGCAATCACGAGCGTGTGTGTTTGTGTAGGCGCATGTGTGTGGGTGCGTGGGTGCGCAAGTGTATGTATGCATGTGTGTGAGTGAGTGTTGTGTACGTGCGTGTGCGTGTAGGTGTTCGTATGTGTGTGTAGGCGTTCGTGTGTGTGTCTGTGTAGGCGTTCGTGTGTGTGTGTGTAGGCGTTCGTGTGTGTGTGTAGGCGTTCGTGTGTGTGTGTAGGCGTTCGTGTGTGTGTGTGTAGGCGTTCGTGTGTGTGTGTAGGCGTTCGTGTGTGTGTGTAGGCGTTCGTGTGTGTGTGTAGGCGTTCGTGTGTGTGGGACATGGACGCCACCGCCCAGCAAAAATGGATTTCGGGGGACAGTGCTCAGGACCAGCCGCGCCGCCGCCGGTGGACGGTGGTGCTGCAGGCCTGGTCCAAGCTGAAAAAGGCACGGACTTTAAAAACGGTCAAGTGAGAACAATAAGCAATCGTGATTGCTCAATAAACGAAAAAAGAGCAACTATTATAGTTTTATTATTACAGTGTTGAAAAAACATTTGGAAAAATATACTCCTACACAACCTCATTGCAAAGTTGCATTTAACACATAGTTAAAATAAAGCACATCAGTTTTTATTTCGTTTTACTTTACAAACTTGTGTAAAAGGGAAGATAAATTATATAATACAATGAAACATTAAATGCTAAAAAAAGAAGAAAAAAAAGGAAAAATTAATTTGAATTCTGAAATTTTGAATTCAAATTATGTTTTACGCAATCACGAGTTGCGACAGGACCCTACCCATTGGTTACTACCCTACTCACTTGTTTCTAGACACGGCTCCTGTCCCTTCAAGTCTACCTCTCCTCTTGAACGGAGACGTGTGTATTAGTTGTGTATGTGCAGGCTTTTTTGTGTGATTAGACCTGTGTGTACGCACGTTGGCGTGTGTGTATGTGTGTAAAGGCACTGTGTGTATGTGTGTGAGTGGGTATGTGTATGAGCGTGCATGTGTGTAGGACGCCACCGACCAGGAGCGGCTACCGGGGGACGGAGTCACACCCAGGTGAAGTGTGGGGGCTGAAAAAGGCACGGACACCAAAGACGGTCAAATGAGAACAATAAGCAATCGTGATTGTTTAAAAAAAATCAGGTATAAATGTTAGGTAGGTTCCTAATACTCAAGCTACTATTTACGAAATCTTAATTTTTGTTTGTCCAGACAACTACATTCAGCTGATTTTCATCGGTATACCAACATGTTACGCATGATTAATTTTCATTTTATTTTACTGCATTGTATTTTAATTCTTATTTTATCTACGAGTATATCTAAAGCTAGCCTGGGCTTTGAAGCTCTGTAAAGCACTATTTTAAACTTTTTTTTTCTTCTTTTTTTGCGTCCCAGCGGGACATACTTAATTTTGCTTAGGTAATACGCGACCTATTTTATAAACATTTTCTATTAGGTATGTCAGGTTATATACTTTTTACTAAGACTAATGAGAGCAAGGCTTGTATGAATATGCAAATGTTACATATGAAGACCAGAATCTGTGCAAACATTTATATTTCTTATTTAAGGATCAGGAACTGTACAGTTATTTAGATTTTGTTGTTTTACGGAAATGAATTTGCTGATAAAGCAGCATAAATTACAATATATTACATTAAAAATACCTATTGCCATGACACATTTAGACACGTCCTTGTCTTCGTGTTTTCAAGGCCAAGGTACAAAATAAAAGTGATGTGACAGTTGTTTTAATTTTTTAATAGTGTTAAAACAAATTGTGTAATCTCTAGAATAGTGTATTGGGAAATACAGGATAAAGTGAAATGGTTAAGATAACTTACAGTTTTTAAAAGGCATAAGTTTTGAATTTGTCATGAAAATTATAGTGTTTTTATTCAATTATTAACCTTTTTTTTTAAATTTATTTTTTTTATTTTTAACCCGCAAAGAGAAAACAAAATTCTATTTGGTCATATTAACAATATTTTTGACAAATGCTTGAAAAAAATAACCAAAAAGAATGAGTTAATAAATAAATAATGGAACAATTTATGAATAAATAGATTTTAGTGTACAGATTAAGATAAGAAATCGGCTTTAATAATGATAGAAATTAATTCATTAACGTTATGATAATAATAAATGAGTGTATAAATTGGTGAATGAATAAGAAAACGGAGAATGAATCAGAAAATAATGGAACTATTAATTAAAGGAATGTAAATGTACTAATCAATAAATGATTACTTAAATAGATTATGCAGTGATTTAATAAATCAATGAATAAGTAAACACAACGTACTATATGAAAAATGTATTATTTGGTAAATTCCACTAATTATTTTCAATCGAAGAGTACTTAATATTATTCAAAAAAACTGTATTAGTAGAGTTAAAAACCAATGTATTTATTTATTAATTTATTAACTTATTTATCAATTTATTTAATTTTTTATTAAAAAACTGTATTAGTAGAGTTAAAAACCAATTTATTTATTTATTAATTTATTAACTTATTTATTTATTTATTTTGACTGGAATCAAATAACTGTTTAAGAACCTAGTTAAAATATTACTAAATAGCTGTCGCCGGAAGCTGGAAATACTTTACCATTTCATTTTGCGGTGTTTTGCTCTCCCCCCCCCCTCGCTATGGGAAAACATTAACATAGACGTCCTAGTATACTTCAAAAAAAAAAAAAAAAAAACTCCAACTTATGTGTTTCACGTAATTTGATCATGATAGATTTTGAAATTATGGTAATTATTTAATAACGGTAGGATACATAAAGACCTTCTCTTAAATGGAGGTTTTAATTTACAAGAGAATAAGTAATTGAATATTAAGAAAATAACAATAATAATAAAAATAACTAGACTGAATAAAAAAAAGAAAGCGAATATAGGTAAGTTAAGACGGTAGTCACTTTCCCTGTAGCAGCAGTGCCTTTGTCATGAAAACACATTTACAGAATAATAGGCAGACTGCACTAACCAACGGATGGCATCATTATCTTAGTTGCTTAGTTCAACTGGATTGTGACTAGAACTGTAATTCATGCGTTTCACTTTGACTTAAAATATATTTTCTGCGTAATAAAACTCCTTTTACCTTCATTAGCTTCCGATGATCGCTGTTAGAAAGTTAGAGATGCATTTAGCATCTCTACTCGTTAAGTTATTGAAGTAAATAAATTATTTTGCTTTTAAAAGCACTTAAAAGTGTATTAAAAATTGTATAGTTTCTACGATGAAAAAAATAAATGAGCGGGTGTTTATATTCCCCTATATAAGTTTCAATTAATTTAAGAAAGCACTACAGTCGCGACTTAACTAAATTTTCTAGAAAGTATAAGTTTTCATGGTGAAGTTAAAATCGTGTAATTGTGGTTTGAATTTAAAAAATAAATAAATAAAAGAGTTTTCCAAAAACCTCATGCTTAAGTAATCAAAGCTAAAAAATTGATGATGGTTAAACTGTTACAAAAACTTTCAAATTAATGTAGTAAAACACAGTAGCCAAACTTAAACACTTCGGCTATGAAAGAAAAGGAAATTTTTCTTCCGTAACTTTACAATGTGGGATAGTGCTTTAAATTTGGCAACATATTGATTTTAATACCGCACGGAATTCTGCAGACGAAAATAAAGTGCAATTTCGGCAACGCTTTCCACTACAGATTTCTCCTTAATATATGGATAAAACCTTTCCCCGTATCAAAAGGACCGACCCCGAATTCGATATGCAAGTTCGAATCCTAACTTCACGGCGGAATTTATCCCTATCGGAATTAGATCAAACCTGTCCGGAAAGTTAGAAGCAGATTTGGATATCCACGATGCGCACACGTTTTCGAACTGGCACAGGGCGATTAGCTGCCGGCTTTTCGTTTCGAAAAGCAACCCCTCGACTTATTGCTGGATTCGAGCAATAAAAGCTAGCAGGGTGAAACTTTGCAGAATTTCTGCTGACAGGGATCGACGCTGCTTTACTTGATGTTGAGTGTCTTGATTAAATTCGTGGGTAATGATAATGGTCTGAGATTGTAGGAGGGCAAAAGCGTTTTATGGATTTCAACAGAGAAATGTGACTAGAGTGCTTCATAAAAATGCTGATTCAAAGGTGGTTACGTTTTATATTCTAAGGCACATAACTGCAGATGTCGTTATTTTTGTTATTGTTCAATGCATGTGTGACAGATTGGGTTTTATTTCGTCTACATTTATAGCTTACAAACGATACCCGCACGGCTTTGCCCGTAGTAGAAAATTCAAAGGTCATTTCATTCGCCTGTACATTTACAAATAATGGATGATGAATTTCTCGCTAATTTGCTATGTTATTTTGCTCGCCCATGGTAGCATTTGGTAGTTTTCTCTTCCTCGTTATGGTAATTTGCTGGTCCACGTTATGGTAATTTGTTCGTCCATGTTATGATAATTTGCTCGGTAAAATGTTCTTAAAACTGGAGTAGAAGAAGAACAAAATCTTATCAAGGTATGCCATGAAATAATTTTGGGCCAAATTTCATGAAAATTGGCTGAACGGTCTAGGCGCTATGCGCGTAACAGACATCCAGAGATCCAGATATCCAGACATCCAAAGATCCAGACAAACAGACTTTCAAATTTTTTATTAGTAAAGGTAAAGAATACAGAAGAATATTGATAAAAAATGCGATAAAACATTCGATGATAAATACTTGAATGTTAATTATTTAAGAAAGTTTATTCTGTCTATGGAGTCATTGCGTGAAATGCTTTGAAGCCAAATTTTTACTGGTATCGTTGAAAATCTTTTTGTATTTTGATTTTGTGGGATATTGTCAGCTCCAGAACACTTCAGAGAATAGCTGCTTTTTTAGAAAAATATGTAAAAAAAAAAAGATTTTTAACAGCTAGTTCATAAAATATTAGAAGCTGAAAGTAAGCAATTTATTTTGATCCTCATTTTTTGAGGAAGGGGGCTGGAGGTACTGCAGCGGTACTCGTTCATGAAACTTTTGGTTTCAAGTTCAAATCTTAGACAGTTCAGGCGAACAAACATTTTTCCAAATGAAACTTTGAGTCCGGGAAAGTAAGCGTATTTTAGTCGAGTTTATTCATCATCTTCATATAGATAATAGGCAATGATCGAGTAACGCTCTTGGCGTCAGCAACAACGAAACTAGCGCCACGGCATGATAATTTGATTATATGTTATGGCAATGTTTAAAATGCAGGGAAAGACGTTATCGTTACGAGACTGAACTGGATCTGGTCACTTAACTGTTTTACTGGTAAGACTAAGACTGTGTCATTTCAGGGGAATAAAGAAACGGAAAAGTGGTTAACAATGAACGCTATCTACTGGAGTTTAGGTTTAATCCACTGGAGTTATGGTTAGAATTTCAACTATTAATATATCGCCAAACAGGCAATAGCTTCGTTCAAATGTAGAAACAATTTTCACCCGTCATATCTTGACGGGTGATTTTCTAGTAAAAAAATAATTACATAACTAGTTGTTATGCTATTGTGTTATTCCACATATCACATGTTATTTAAAAATCCTCCGTCAGTATTAAAAAAGTGTAAGTATCTAGAAAACGTTCTTTAAAAAAATCACGATTTCGTTGGTGTTATGTACTTAATGTTCAGCAGATTAAAACGATACTATAGGTCTTACTTATTCATTTATTTTTAATTAAAAAAACCCCGCAGCATATTTGATGGGACGTTCATTTTTTACAACATGCAAGTTGCAGTAAAAATAAGATATTTTTCCTTTTTTGCGACCAACACACGAAAAGCCTACACGTTCAGGAAAGAGCTCGGATGATACGCTAGAATTATGAACGACCTATCCCCTGCAAAGATAAAATTCTTTTATGAGAAACTCTGGCTTATTTTATGTCAGTGCGTCGCGACAGCTGTTGAGATACAGGATAACGTGTCTGGCTTGAATATTGCGTGTTATGAGGGCACGCTGCACAAAGGTTTTCTTCAGGAATGCAGAAGTAGTCCTTAACGGTATCTATCTTTTCGACTTTAGTTTTTATTCTAAGCTATTATTTGAGAGAATAAGTAATGCATTTATGTATCTATGCTGTTCATTTTTTAACTAAATTCAATTATAAGTCATTTAGCAAAAGTATTTAAACAATGAAGGAAACAAATTCATTTGAGGATAATATGAATAGCTTTATAATTTTTCTAACTACACATAATCAAATAAACGCTTATTTTTCACGATCAAATTTAAGTTGGTAGAGTTAGTTGGAGTAAATTTCAACCAAATTTATCTCTTTTCTTTTGACTGTACTGAAAGGCAGCTAATCAAAGAACCGAAACTTAGTATTTTTTCCAAAGGAAGAAATTCTTAAACATAGCTTCCTTGTAAAATTAAATGTAAAGAAATATTTTAAGGATAAAATAAAGTTATTCTGAACGTAAAATATCTTTGCGATAAAAAAACGCAACCTTAAATAATGCATAAAAAAGCGTTATGTTTTATTTTTATAGTTTAAAATATATTTTTATTTATTGTTCGTAGAACATGCATAAGAAAACCAAAAAAAAAAAGTACAAAGCTGCCTTGCCAATCATTATATTACTATGACATTTGTATTGTGACTGTTTCAGATTAAATAATTATTTTGTTAAATTTGTGTTTAATAAAAGCTTTGTTACATTTTGTTTTTTGCTCTTTAGTCAAGAGGTTTCTTTACGGACATAATAAGCTAAGCTTAAAGCATTCTCCAATATGTAAAAGGTTGAATACCTCTGCAAAAGATGACCAGCACTAGGCTTTGTTGTTATCTTTACTAATAATAAAGCTCAAAGTCTCTCTGTCTGGATCACTGTGACACGCGCAGCGCCTTAACCGTTCGGGTGATTTTCATGAAATTTGACTCAAAATCAGTTTGTAGCATGGGGATGTGCACCTCGAAGTGATTTTTCGAAAATTCAATTTTGTTCTTTTTATATTCCAATTTTAAGAACATTTTACCGAGCAAATTATCAAAACATGAACGAGTAAATTACCAAAATATCATAACGTGGAACCGCAACATGGGCGAGCGAATAGCCATAGCAAATTGGTGAGGAATTCATCATCCAATATTTGTAAATATACTGCGAACCAAATAACCTTTTAATTTTCTACTACGGGCAATGCCATGCGGGTACCACTAGTTACTAATAAAGTATCCTAATTCCGTCTAAGAAATATTCCACCACGAATTCCTTCCAGTTTGGGTTCGCTAACAAGAATGATTAATTTTGGCATCTTTGACTCTTGTTTAGACTTAGATAATTATGACAACCACAATATTATACTTGATGAAAAATGTTTCATCTTGAAGGTGAGAAATTAAGATGTTTGAGATGACGTTCCCAGGAATTATAACTGCCTTGTCTCAAGTAGCGTCTTTAATCTTCGTCACGGAAGTTAATAATAAGCCCACCTTTAGTAAACGTGTCCTTTTAAGTGTCAAAATAATATTTTGTACCTTCCTTTCCTTTTCGAAAGCGAGCAAAAATTATGCAAAATTCGGTAATTAACTTTGTTAAAATAATTAAGCTAGGACATGGGATAAGTGAGAAAGTAATGTTAGCTTTAACTGAAGAGCGAATTGTTAATCATGTGTTTGGTTTTATAAAATCCAGTTTTAAAGTTATCTTTTGTTTGTCTCATTTTCTATTATTTCAATTTTCGAGCTACAAAATAGACTGAAGTACTATAAGAAGTATAAAATACTTTTAGAATTAAAACGTTAGTAGTTTGCTAAATGAAAGGTTACACGTAGAATGTAGCTAAACCCAACTAATGCGTCACCATCAAATGCTTACGATTGATATCGCCAGAAAAAGGAATTTTGCAATAGACCATTACCGTACACGGTTGTGTTATATTTTAGCCCTACACCGAAAACTTGTGGAAACGTACTGGATATTACCCATTATGCATTTAACTGTATATAGAGTGTTTCTGTTTAACCTGCAAGACCCCTATTTTTGCAACCGTTAGTCCTAGATGCATACTTCCAGTTGTAAAAATGTGCAAAATCAGATGAAGAGTGCAGATATTGAAAGTTTGAAGAAAAAGTAATAGTCAAAAAATACAAATTTTACTTTTCATGCGGAATCTAGGTCTCCATACTTATGTTTAGGGAAATAATCTCCATTAAAATATTGACACTTCTGTGACCAAACATAAAAGCTAAATTACAGTCCAAAGTTTCAAGAGATCATGCAAAAGATGATATTGGAACTTATCGCTCTTTCAGAAGAATGACAGGTTGTCAAAGTAAAAAATCAAAGTATTTTTCATTTCTCACTGCTTTCCAAAAATAGATGCAAATGTTACGCAATGATACTCAAAAATTCACTACAAAAGCTCGTACAATTAAAAAAAAAAAAAAAAAAACACTTTGCATACGTATAGTTTTAAACCCTTGTTAGCCGCTACATTCCCCCCAAAGGGGTGTTATGTCGTCGCGTGTAAAGTGGTGTCGTCGTAAGGGCGTGTAAAGTCAAAAACGCTGCGTTTCATTTCTCGGTGAATATTGGTCGTACTAATGTTAAACTTATTGTGTTGAAATTGTTTTTTCAATGGAGATTATTTCTCTGTATGTATGATAGGGGACCTAGGGCCCGAATAAGAAGTTGCATTTTGTATTTTTTTATTCTTTTTTTTTTCGCTTTACACTTTAATATCTATACTCTTCCTTCTATTTTGACCATTTTTGCAATTGGAAGTATGCATCTAAGACTAACGGTCGCGAAAATAAAAGTCTTTCTGGTTAAACTGGAACACCCTGTAATAAATGTTAAGTATAAATATGAAATTTCTACATGTATTTTGATAAAAAAAAATGGTTGATGAATTTAAAAGTTCCGTAGATAATAACCGGATACTGAAAAGGAACACCTAAGAAAAGTACGAGTACGTTATAAATGATAAAGAATAAAAAAAAAGGTGGGGGAGTTTAAACCAAGCGTATAAAACAAACATTCTCCTAAGATACATAGAGTGATTTACAGCAATGTAATTAATAAAACCTTCATCTAGAATAGGAAACGCGTAAAATCAGGAAAAGTAATCTAAAATTTACACTTAAACAGACGGAAATGGAACTCCATCATAAAACCATGGTATGACTGCCGCAACATTTATTATTTTAGTGCAAAGTTCTGAGCTTTTTGAAAAGTCTTCTTGCCCTCCTCTTGTTGGGGTTGAAGAGAAAGCCGTAAATGCCTTTCTGTGGAGCTTTTGGCTAAAACCTCGCAAAGAGTCGTAAAAAAGTGCCGTAAATTTGGATTTCTAAGCCCACCTGATCCTGTCTTCGACATTTATATGGAGTCTAAGGTATATTTATGGGCTTCTGTATTAGTAGGATCTCAACGGAAAAAAAATTTACACTTAAAACAACTTTAAAATGTTTAAATGCGGGAAATTTTACCTTGTGAAGATGATTTACATAAAGTTAAATTTTTGATATTTTGTAAGTTTAAATTGTTTAATAAAATTGTGGTTTCATGATAATTTCAGTAAGATTATATTTTAACAGACTATAAATATTAATTTTTTAAAGAAGGGTATTATTACAGAAAGTTCTTTTTTGTAGAAACACTTTTAAAGAATAACCAAGATCAATGTTAAAATGAAATTTACTTTCTCTTAAGCGGCATATTAAAATTAAAAACAAAAATGAACGGACAAATAGCAAAGCATTTATGTATAGATTTATGTATAGATTTATTTTTAGCGATTTTTGAGAACTTATGGGAAAGCTGCGAAAGATCAAGTTTTTTCTCAAAGTATTTAATTAATAAAGTGCACCTAATATGCCATGCTAGAAATATTTTCACGCTGCAGACTGCAAGAAATTCAGTAAATTAATAACTAAGTTGTAACGTATTTAATATAGTTTATCGATACATGTTTCAAAAAAAGGAATAAAAACATTATTAAATAGCTACTGGTTTAAAAGCTAGGGTACATATTAGCATACTCATATTTACAAAATGTAATATATAGAAAACAATACCTTCATAATTTTAAACACTGTAATGTAACAATGGATTAAATTTTAGCTTAAAAGTATTGTTTATTATAATTTTTGTAAGAATTACGTAATACAAAATGCCACAACGTGCTCTTTCAGACACTGCTAATCCTATTCTTATTTACCACATTAATCTAATTTTAATATAGTTATTTTCACTTCAAAACTACTAATTTAAATATCATCGCACGCTGGGTTAATTTTCATACACTTTTGATTCGCTCTGTTTTTTTTTTCGTTATTTTCTTTTACGCTTGCACTGCCTTACCCCTCTTTTTCTTAACAAGTAGATATAGTAATTGCCCAGTTTTTAAAAATTTATTTCTGTTGAATTAACGGCTCGGAAATTTTCATTCACGTTCGCTCTGACAGAGCAAAAGTTGAACAACTTGGATAATAATGTCTATCTGCATGCATGTTCATATTTTTTCTGCTCTTAGGCACGTGTTACAATTTACGGATAAATTTTTACTTAATTTCATCCGATCTCACCCAAAATGAAGTTTTTTTTTTTAAGTTTCGCAGACAGGAAAAAATATTGATTGCTGTTTATTTTCATTTTTAGCAATTAAATCATAAATTGGAGTGAAATCATTTTTATACTATAGTAACAGCATAAAAGAATAAAATATGCATGATTAGTTGCAGTTTTTGATTCCAAACGAAATAGCTAACTATATTTTACACCGTTTAATACATAAAACATACTATTTTCTTGGATTTCGTTTAAATCTTTTTTTTATTATTATTTTTTATTGATGGTATGATTTCACTGTTTTGCTTTGTTTTTACTGCTCAAACTGCTGATCAATAAATGCACTCATAAAACCTGGACCATTAACCTACTTTTTAGCTTTGATCATAGCGTCTGGCTTTATTTTTAGCGTGTATTGAACTTTATCATCAAAATTACTTCTTCTAATGTGCAATTTTTTTCGTCAGGATGGAATAGTTTTCCAGTTATACCATTTTAGATTTTAAGTTTTATCTAATGTTTCTGAAATATTATTTCAAAATACGTAATAACACATACCTAAGAATTTGGGTGTTTCACATTTTTAGCTTTCGATTAATGATGTCGATGTAATTAGCCCCGATACCAACGATATTCCATGGAATAACAAATACTAGCACCGATACAACCGATATAGCACCGATAGCCAACGATATTCCAAATGGAGACAAAACCTATTTTTTTACACTTTTCGAAGATTTTTTGGGATTGATAATTTTAAAAAATACAAGAAACAGAAGCAAGCATAAAAATATTTGAATCTTAAAATGTTTATTTAAATTATTTTGTTTTTGTTTGCAATGTGATCTGAGATAACTAATACTCAAAAAATGCAAGCATCCACTTTACGAGAGAAAACTGTTACAGGTAGAATTTGAGAGATCTATCCATTGCAAACTTTGTTTTCTTCAAAACTAAGCTTTTCGACCACTTGTTGTACACTGTAAAAAAATTCCGAAACGTTACTGGTTATTTCCGTGGAACGTTTCGTGATTTCAGAGGTTTTCATCTATTTCCCCAAAAAATCAAGTATCTTCGCAAAAAAGTTTCCTGAATTCCTGAAAGATGCACGAATGCAGACCTTGCACTGTTGTGAAAAATATTTTTTGCTACCAGTTTAAATATTGACGGAGCGTGTTTATTAAGTGTGTCGACTTTAGATTGTATATGGCCCGTCCGGATTGACTAAGCTACCAATGGGAGCAAGTAAGTCACTGGATAGCTACAGAATTGCGAGGCAGGAATTGCAAGCAAGGAATATGCTTGGTTCTTGCTTGCACTTTTTGCGTAGCTTGGCCGGGGTTGCTCGAATATTTCTGGAGCCTTCTTGGTAAATCAGGAAGGTTCTAATCAATTATATTAAATCTATTTAATTTTTCTAGAAGGTTCACGACTGGTTTTATTAGGGGAGATTTCTTAATATTTCAGAAAAGTTACTGACTTTTATCAGAAAACGTTCCTGGTTTTTGTAAGATATGTTACTGACTGAAATTTGGCACATCAGCTGCCTATTATTTTCCAGGAACGTTTCTGAATCGGTTTTACAGTGTATGATTAGGGAAATGCTTTTTTTTTTTTTTTTAAGTATCTTATCTCAAAAATCTCCTTTTTGAGATAAGGCATTTTTAAAATGGTTACTTAGCAATAATTTCTGAGTAATACATTAGAAGAAATAAAAATAAAAAAAATCCCTAGTGTCATTTAAGCAGCATAAAACCACCTCTTTAAAATCCTCAAATATCTTTGAATCTTGGTCATTAATTTTTGTTTCATTTATCCGCATTTTTTATTATTTTAAGAGCTTTATTGTGTAAAGAGCTTATACGTATTAACTGCCGCTTGCAAAAACTAAAGTAATGCATTTATTGTCTTTTTCTGATATTTTACAACAAAAAATGAACCTGATCAGCAATTACCTGTATTTAGTGGTTAATAATTGCTCTATCCAAACGGGGCAGCAATTTAAACTGCTCATAATTTTCTTTGATTTATTTATTTATAATAGTTTTAAAAAAGTAGTTTTAATGCGATAATCATTAGAATCTTCCGTTTTAGTTTACTGGCTAATGAGACTAGAAATACATATAACGCATTTATTTAAAAAACTAATTATGTTAGTAAAATTACTTACGAAACTCTTCTGCGTACCAAGTAAGGACTTAAAACAGAAGAAGGTGGCTCCTGTAAGAGTAAGGCCTCCAAAAGGAGAGAAGTCCAACTTTTGCCTCAATAGGTGGTACCTTACACACTGTAAAAACAATTCAGAAACGTTCCTGGAAAATAATAGGCAGCTGATGTGCCCAATTTCTTCCAGTAACATATCTTGGAAAAATCAGGAACGCTTTTCGCTAAAAGTCAGCAACCTTTCTGAAATTTACCTTGAAACTTTCTGAATAAATGCGAAGTCTCCCCTGCTGAAGCCAGTCATGTCTCTAGAACCTTCTCCCAAAATTAAGTAAGTTTAGTGTTATTGATTAGAACCTTCTTGATTTACCAAGAAGGCTCCATAGAAATCAAAGCGACCACGACTATGCAAGAAGGAACCAGTCATATCTCTTGCCTGCAGTTCCTACCTTGCAAAGCAGTAGCCATCCATTGAATTTTTCGCTCATCATTAAGGGCTTAGTCAACCTGGACAGGCCTTAAGCAACCATCGGCCGATACACTTAACAAATACGCTCATTCAATCTTTAAACAGGTTGCTAAAAATATTTTCCACAACAGTGAAAAGTCTTCACTCGTGCAACTTGTAGCGATTCAGGAAAGTTTTTTGTGAAAATATTTGTTTTTGCGGGGAAATAGGTGAAAACGTGTGAAATCCCGAGACGTTCCACGGAAATAACCAGTAACGTTTCAGAATTTTTTTACAGTGCAGTTTACGTATACAGAAGGTGGAAAAATTATTATACTAAAAAAACTTTTCTGTATTTTTGTTATTGTTACATTAATTTATTATTTAAACATATTTTACAGTTTATTTTAAATTTTCAAGTTTATTTTGGCAACGCTTTACTTTTTGTTTTTTCTTAATATTTTTGACATGATAGACGTCAGTATCAGTGTCCATTAAAATTTCAAGATACATGCTTCCTCTTGTGAGTGTTTTTTGGAAAACACAATACTACATTAACACTAGGTAACTCAAGTGTCATCCAAGCCGTGATAGCAGCAAAAGGCGGAGTTACTAAAAACTAATTTAAAAAAATTTCCTCTTTATAGAATCAGTCAGAAGGTACTTTACGTTTAATATGTTTACTAATTATTTTAAATAATAAACTTTAAGCTCTGTTCAAATAATAAAACTGTTTAACAACAATAAAAAAAACAATAAAAATGCAGAAACGTTTGCTTGATTATAATAATTTGGCCACCTTCTGTAGTTCTGAAAGAGAGGGATAGTCTATACAAAATATGAACACATAGAGGCGGCTAGGAACGGAGTATGCGGGTTTACGATTACGTACTTCGTATGACTCATTGGGGCATTGGCGGCGTTGATCCCAGAATCAAACTTGTCAATACCAAGTTCAATGCCGCATCCACTAGGCTACCCCAGGTCTATATTTTAAAACATGTACTTTCTTTTGGTAAAGGCTTTGCTAATTTTTCACTTTACAGCTTCTTAGGGTAACTTCGAGACATTTAAATTACCTTTGCACCACTTAAGATGCTTTTCGTAGATTCAACGTAAAAAATATCTAGATAAAAAAAATAAGTAAAAGAATTAAACAAAAGCCAATTGTTGCATTCTGTTTGAAAGTTAATGAAATAAGTTTTCTACTCAAACTAAAAAACAAAGATGACACTATTGTACGCAGATAATTGTATTATTGAATAATAGGATCGTTTCCTTCAGTAAAAAGTACTACTTTTAGTCACTGCAATTGATAGAATACGAAAAAAAAAGATGCGAGAAAAAACTGTCATTTTCCCAACGCTTAGGTTTAAATTCATTTTTTAAAATGTCCGATTTTGAAAATAAGGCGTGGTTTTTATGACGTCGGAAATGATGTATTTTTGGCGCATCTGTTTGCCGCGTTTTCACGTTATGATAATCAAGAAGCGAATTAAACATTGCTATCTACGCTTGCTATCAACCATATTGTTGCCAGTACACGTGCGTAAAGAAGCGAATTAAATATTATGCTGTGAATGGCATTTTATCATTTGTGATGTCACCAGCAGAAAAGTAAACAATAAAAGAGCACCGTTTAAAGGATTTTTTTGAAAATATTAAACTTTGTCACATTATTTAAAACACTTTCAGATCCTTTGTTTTTAATCATGCTCTTTCCGAAAAGAATACTTTTAAAAATTCGGAAAGAACCTCATTCTGAAGTTATTTTTAGAAGAAAATAAACGAATCTTTAATTGTTTTTTAATCTAGTCTTTTAATGGTAGTCTTTGAACGAAAACAGCATTTAGCTAATGTTTCTTGACATAGTGCTGAAGTATAAATAAACTGCTTTTGTGATAGTTGTCCTTTGAACGTATATATGTCACAGTTCGATGAATGGACCATTACTCGCAGGCAATGGAACAATTAAATCATCCTTTCGTTCCAGCTGCAATGCGTCAACAGCACATGTTTATTGTCTTCCGGAATTCGAACAATATTGTTCGAGACACAACCTAGCCCTTTTGGCAGTTTTCTGTTTGTTCTCGTTTCCTTTTTGGTTTATTTATGTTGCTAAGAAGTTGATACTAGTAATCGTGGCATCATTTCAGCAATAAATGTTTTTTTTCTTGCCGTTGGTATTAATTTTATTTTTCTTAATGAATAGGGTGTTAAAATTGCCATAAAAAATACAGTAAAATATTTCATACGACATTAATTAGCATAAAAATGCGATTGGGTTTTAAATAGTTTCTATTTTGGTTAAAAGTAAAATATTTGTTCCATGAAATTAAAGTTTGTTTAATAAATTAAAAAATACAAATAATTTTTAGAATGTACTTCTTCCATGTAATTCATATATCATAAAGTCAATGTTTGAAAATAAAAATATATACGAGGTATGATTAAAAATACGGTGAGTATTTTTTCATTAAAAACAGTAATATATTTGATTCAAATCTTTTATATTTCTAGTAAAAACAGCATAAAGTGTTTTTTCATATCTGGTTGGGCTAAGATTGCAATCATTAAATATTGTTAAATAATGTTCCAATTACAAATTCCGTTAATGGCAGATTTTTATCATCTGCAAAGTTGATGTTGAAACACACACTGAAAATCATTGGCATATTATCGATGCGTTTCCCAATTTTCTTTTGAAGTAAATCAGAAGTGTATTCAGAAGAAATAAATAAACTTTCACGCAAATTTCTTGTATTGCGTTGATCAACTTAGCAGATGAAATATAAACAGCAACCATTGCAATTAGCTGTCCATTTGCAGAGTGGCAACGACAAACACATGTGTCACCGATATCAGAAACATTATTGTTTTTCCCATCTCAAAAGATGCCCAAAGCGTTTCAAGAAGTTTTCACTTCAAAAATATTATATAAGCTTTAAAATGTTTTCTTCCGGAGAAGAAAAGCGCTGACCTGGGGATGGATCTAACTCACGCTCACTCAGGGATCAGATTTTGAGAATCACGAAAGCAACATATTAAAGGAACTAAGAGAAGCTGCGCATGCGCTGCTTTCCAAACGTCGGTGACGTGAGCTGACGGTGCCGTGAAATGAATGGTTTTTCACCACCTCAAGAACGCTGCTCAACGTGCTTAAATTAGTTTTCACTTCAAAAGACACTTAAAAATTTGGTATGTCGACTGGTCCAAAAAAAAAAAAAAAAAAAAAATTACAGTAAATGGTGATCAACAACGTTTTAACGAACAAAATTAGCAGATTACTGAATACACATGTTTCGAGGATTCCAGGAAATTATTTTTCAATGCAATTATTGAGCTTTTGGGTGAAAAGACATCCAGTTAATGCAACGAGAATGGACAGTAGCTACGGCAAATCTTATTGTCCTTAAGGGGTCTAAGGTCTCTTAACCTTCAAAATTTTCAATTTTCTGGAAAAAATATACGTTATGCATAATTTATTTCTGAACAATTTGATACCTTATTTATTACCATACTCAAAAAACTTTTCAAGTTATCGTGAAAAAGCGTAAACTTTCCCCATAGAGATTTTGTTTACAGCAGTTGTTTAAGCCTCTTTTTCTCAAGTGCCGGTTTCTCGTTTTGCGCGCATGATATCTTCGAAAGTTTCTTATGTATTTCAGTAAAACTTTTCATGCGTGTTTGTCTGGCTTATTTTTATGATCTGAACCTAAATTTTAACTAAAAATAAAAGTTAATATTAAAAAAAAATATTTTCCCCCAAAATTTTGGAAAATTTTGACATTAACTTATAAAATTTAAAAAAAGAAATAAATCATTTAAAAAAAACAAATAAATTTAGGTTCAGATCATAAAAATAAACCGGAAAAGCATGCACAAAAAGTTTTACGGAAATATATAAGAAACTTTTTGAGATATCATGCGCGCAAAATGAGAAACCCGAGAAAACGCAACCTGAGAAAAAGAGGCTTAAACAGCTGCTGTTAACATAAATCTCTATCGGGAAGTGTACGCATTTTCACGATAACTTGAAAAGTTTTTTGCGTATGGTAATAAATAAGGTATCAAATTGTTCAGAATTAAATTATGCATAACATATATTTTTTCCAGAAAATTGAAAATTTTGAAGGTTAAGACACCTTAGACCCCTTAAGGAGTTAAATCATAGTGGTTAAAAATTATTTATCAAAAACATGCACTAAAACGATTCTTCAACCCATCTGCTATTATTTTCTGTAACTGTGTAAATCTTTTATGTCCGTACTATACGGTAAAGCTTATTGGCCTTAAAGAGTAAAAGCTTAGTGGTCAAAATGTATTTATCAAAAACATGCACTAAAACGAATCTTCAACCCATCTGCTATTATTTTCTGTAACTGTATAAATCTGTTATGTCCGTACTATACGGCAAAGCTTATTGGCCTTAAAGAGTTAAAGCTTAGTGGTCAAAATTTATTTATCAAAAACATGCACTAAAACGAATCTTCAACCCATCTAATATAATTTTCTGTCACTGTGTAAATCTGTTATGTCCGTACTCTACGGCAAAGCTTATTGTCCTTAAAGAGTTAAAGCTTAGTGGTCAAAAAGTAATTTTTAGAAACATGCGCCTAAAACAAACCTTCAACCCATCTGTTTTAATTATTCATTATCATACTCCCTCAAACATCCTAGTAGGAACAAATTGATCTGAAAACTTCAAAACATTCATGCATTTTGAAGAACAGAGCATTTGCATCTCATTGCATTATAATGCAGACTTATCTAGCCCAGAAAGCCATTCCAAATCCCTGCTGGACTCTGTTCAGACTTTATACCGAGAACTGTCTCAAATAACTTTGTCACCTTCTGGTAATTAAACCGAAGGAACTAAGTGAGTGCTAGTACATACTGCAATTACGTTTTCTCGGAGGAACGTTATTTCCATACCAGAATTTCATAAATTAACAAAATGCTCGTCTGCCATTTCATGACTTTTCATGGAAATTTCTGAACTTGTTTGCTGTCTAAACTTAAAGCACGGGATAACTCTTTAACTCGTAAGCTTAACAAAGAAAGCATTTACTAAAGCAATTCGGTTGGTATTTGAAATAGAAGTAATTTGGACATCAAGTGATAAAAGCAAAACTGATTAGTTGTAAATGATGTAAAGGAATATTATGAATAATGCAATTATAATTCATGAAGAATCATTTCATTGTAAGTATTGACGCTGTAAAATAGCGAAATGAAGTAGCTTTCAAAGTCTGGAATCTACTCACTGTAAAAAAATTCCGAAACTTTACTGGTTATTTCCGTGCAACCTTTCGGGGTTCCAGAGATTTTCACCTATTTCCCCGTAAAATCAAGTATTTTCGCAAACAAGTTTCCTGAATTGCTAAAAGATGCACGGATGCAGATTTCTCACTGGTGTGAAAGATATTTTTTGCTACCAGTTTAAAGATTGACTGAGTGTGTTTATTGAGTGTATAGGCTTTAACTTGGCTACGGCTCGTCCAGATTGACTAAGTGCTCAATGGGGGCAAATATGTCACTGGGTAATTGCAGTCTTGCGAGGCAAGGAATATGCTTGGTTCTTGCTAGAAATTTTCGTGTAGTTTTGGCCATGATTGCTCCAATGCTTACTTAGTAAATCAATGAAGTTCTAATCAAATAATTTAATTTTTAGAAGGTTTACGACTGTCTTTAACAGGAGAGATTTTCCAATATTTCAGAAAGGTTACTGACTTTTATCGGAAAATGTTCCTGGTTTTTGTAAGGTATGTTACTGGTTGAAATTGGGCACATCAGCTGCCTATTATTTTCCAGGAACGTTTCTGAATCGTTTTTACAGTGCCGTGAAGTGTAATTAAAAGCTAAAAAAAACTTTTAATTTACATTTGCAAGCGATTAAGAAAAGCTTTTATTGTTCTATTTAATGAATGAAAAATGTAAAATATTTACTTAAATGATAAATTGCTGTTTCCATTTATTTATTTAATTATTTCTTTATTATTTGTTAATTATTTATTTTTTTAGAATATACTTTGCTCTTTATGGGTTTTTTAATTTATTCATACAAACGAGATAATAGTGCACTTAAGCAGCTGTACTCTGAGTCAGAATGTTTATGATACTTGAAAAATTGAATATGTTAGAGAATTTTTTTTTTTTCGTGTTACAGTTAAAGCGTTGCACAGTTGTTACAATAAGACTAAAAACGATTCAGAAACATTCCTGGAAAATAATAGGCAGCCGATGTGCCCTATTTCAGCCAGTAATATACCTTGTAAAATCCAGGAACATTTTTCAATAAAAGTGAGTAGCCTTTCTGAAACTTTCTGAAATATTGGGAAATCTCCCCTGTTAAAGCCCGTCATGTCTCGGGAACCTTCTAGAAAAATTAAGAGTGTTTAATGTAATTGATAAGAACCTTCGTGATTGACCAAGAAAGCTCCAGACGTATTAGAGCAAGCATGGCCAAGAACCAAGCATTTTCTTTTGCCTGAAATTCCTGCCTCGCAAAGCTGCAGCTATCCAGTGCCTCATTTGCTTCTATTGGGAGCTTGGTCAATCCGGATGGGCCTTAGACAAGCTAAAGCTGATACACTTAATAAACACGCTCAATCAATCTTTAAACTCGTAACAAAAAAAAAAAAAAAAAAAAAAACACCTGTGAAAAATCTGCATTCGTGCTTTTTTTTTAGCATTTCAGGAAACTTTTTTAGCGAAGATCCTTGATTTTAAAGGGAAATAGGTGAAATCCTCTGAAATCCCGAAACGTTCCACGGAAATAACCAGTAACGTTTCGGATTTTTTTATTTTTTTTACAGTGAATTAGTTAACTCGTAAATAATTTTTCAACTATAAATTTGAAAAAAAAAAAAAAAAAAAAAAAAAACGTGCTTTTTCTTTTGCCCCTGTAGTTTTACTTCCAACAATACTTTGGCCACTAGTTACTTAAGTACACTGTTAAAAATTCAGAAAACTTTTATGGTAAATATTACTGTAAAATGGAGTATTTACAGCACAGAAAAATATTACAGTAAATTGTATCGAGAAAAATAAACGATTGCAGCGCCAATTGATACACCAAGTGACTTACAGTGCAAAGCATATAACATCGTATTTCCCCTCACTCGATGTGTCCCAACTCGTATGGTGGGCAGCAAAGCCGCATACCAATTCGAAGGTCCCGAGATTGAACCTGCTATTTTGCGTTTTTTAACTATCGTTTATTCTACCTCAACATTTTACAGCAAGAGAGGATTTTACATTAAAAGTTACTGGCAACATGGATGCCAGTAACTTTCATCGTAAAATTTCAGGATTTTGTTAACAGTGTAGTCATTTTATGAGATATACAATATTGGTTGCACCTAACTCCAATATTGACACTTAATCGTTTAAGTTACGAAAGTGACAACATCTGAAGGAATAAAAACGTCAAAATCAAGCCACACAGCTTTAGCTATAGTTTCCATCAGGATAAATGTTTAAGATCTGTCTGAAGCATTGGTGGTTTCGTATATGAGTATCGAAACAGAAACGTTGAAGTAGTTGATAAAGGTTGGAAGTGCAGAGATAAGCCCAACGTACCATTTGAGCAAAGTTTCTGTACTAGGAAGCAAAATACAGCTATAACTAACAGAGGTGCCAGTACCTAGACGACCCAGACTCGTTCGGCTTTAAAAGTAATTATTTTTGCATAATATTGTTTTTTTCTACAATTCAAAATGTTTTAAATATACTTGAAAAGCAAAACGTTAATGAAATATTAATGTTCTCACCAATCGTTGGAGACGCTTCCGAAAAACTAGAGATATAAGAGATACATATAAACACGTCATCAGCATTATCATCATTTCAGCTTTAAGAGACATACTACTGAATGCAGGCCTCCCGTCTCTTACAAACATCCACCTAGCTCTGAGCTAGCTGTGCCACTAAACTCTGAGCTAGTTGCGTATAAATATTTAAGTACGGTATCGCCAAAGGAGTAGTATCTTAGACCAAACATGGCATGCTAGGATTGAAAACGAGCCACGACCTACTTATAACACTGAAGTATCAAATAAAGATACTGGATGCAATGAAATCAGCAACTTATTTTAAACTATCTGTTACATTTTTGTTTCTACTATACAATTTTCCTTTCATTAGTTCTGCTGTTTCTGCCGTTGCCCGATTTTTTTCTCTTGATTTCAGCAGTTCGCATTGCTTTTAAACGTCCTTTAGTCCAAAAACACGATTGTTTAAGTCGTCCAAAAAATAAATGCTATTTTTTTCAGCCAAAATTTTAAGTCTTAAAGATTGGTCGGCAGCAAAATTTTTAGACGACAGCCAACGCAAAAAGTATTTCAATCGTATACTTTTCACGTAACTTTTCAAAACTGTGCGCATTAAGGAGCACTATTGTAAAATAACTATCCCCCGCATACAAGATAATAAGCAAAGCAGTGTGTTAAACGGGGAGATTTTTTTTTTTTCTCATTTTGCTTCGTTTTTTATGCATAAAATAAAAACGAAACTTTCGTAAAAACGTCGACTTGAAAGGAGCACACTCGAGGTATAGAGTCAACTTTGAATTGAAAAGAGAAAATTACTTTGGGCCTGAATGAAAACTTCTAGATAAAGGAATATTTGTTTTTTAAGCTTTAAGTTATCGAGAGTTGACTGCATATAGAACACTTATTTCGAGTTGTGAGAATAATGAATTCGATTTTCTTATAGTGTAATGTGAAAATAAAAAGCATGACGATAGGACGATTTCGTTCAAGGAGATGAAAAAAACAGAAAAAAAAATAATTCACAAAATACAAAGTTCTTAACATACAAAACCTTATATTGAAAATCAATGATTAACCATCAAATTATTTTAGTTAAACCTTCTATTTAATATTTGCTACCATTGTCCCAAGCTTCACTGTAAAAACGATTCAGAAACGTTCCTGGAAAATAATAGGCAGTTGATGTGCCCACTTTCTGCCAGTAACATATCTCGCTAAAACCAGGAAAGTTGTCCGCTACAATTCAGTAACCTTCCTGAAAAATCCAGAAATATTTCCGTTTAAAGTCTTTGGAAGTTCAAACTTATCTCTGGTAGGGATAATATCCCAGCTTGGCACCTTCCTGATTTACCAAGACAGTGCCAAAAGCAGTACTGCAAGGATGGCCATAGCTAAGCTAGAATTGCAAGTAAGTATCAAGCTTCTCACTTGCTTGCATTTCTGGCAAAGCTACGAAGTCCATACTTATTCGCTCCTTTTGGGAGTTGAGTCAGCATGGACGAGCCATTGGTAAACTGAAGCCGATACACCTTATAAATACTCTCAATTAATCTTTAAACTGGGAGCAAAAAATATTTTTTACAACAGAGAGAAGTCTGCATTTGTGCAACTGGTAGCCATTCAGGAAACTTTTTGTCCTTGATACGTGATATTTCCAGGAAGTGTATAAAAACCATTAAAATCCCGAAAGGTTACACGGAAATAGTCAGTAATATTTCTGAATTTTTTTACAGTGTTGTCACCTTTCAGTAAATAAGCAACATTAACTAAGTGGGCTCAGGTAATTGATGAAATTACGTTTACCACTTAAACAACAGATTTATATTTTGCACGCCATATTTTGATAAACAAAAAAGTTATAAAAAATAAAATACAAAGTCTTTAACCCACAAAACCTGCTAAGATAATTCGACGAATCGTCATCCCATTACTTTACTAAAGCCTTCTAAATGATATTTGTTTTCCAAAGGAGGGAAAGCGCATTTTCTCAGACTTGAAATAAACACAAAAGATTTTTTAAAATAACCCCTGACATGATTCCGTCACACAACCCATTCTTTCCAAGCAACCTCGTCACCTCTCAGTAAATAAGCAACATTAACTAAGTGGTTGTAGGTGTTTGAGGAAATTAGGGTTAAAACTTTTTCTTTTTTTTTTGCACGCGATATTTTGATATTTTTTTATAAATAAAAGCAAATTTGAATAAATAAATACAAAATACTTAACCAGCGAAACCTAGTTAAAATCAACGGTTAATCATCCCATTACTCTTCTCAAGCCCTTTAATTATTATTTGTTTTCCAAGAGAGGCAAAATGCACTTTCTCAGACTTGAAATAAACACAAAAAAATTTTTCAAATCACCCCTGAGATGATTCCGTCACACAACCCCTCCTTTCCAAGAAACCTTGTCACCTCTCAGTAAATAAGCAACATTAACTAAGTGGTTGCAGGTGTTTGAAACAATTAGGGTTAACACTTTCTTTTTCTTTTTCTTTTTCTGTTTCTTTTTTGCAAGCGATATTTTGATACTTTTTTGATAAATAATAGCAAATTTTAATAAATAAATACAAAATACTTTACCAGCAAAACCTACTAGTTTAAATCAACGGTTAATCATCACATTACTTTACTCAAGCCCCCTATTTTTTTTTTTCCAAGACAGGAAAAATGCACTTTCTCAGACTTGAAATAAACACATTTTTTTTTTCCAAATCCCCCCTGAGATGATTCCGTCACACAACCCATCCTTTCCAAGCAACCTTGTCACCTCTCAGTAAATAAGCAGCATTAACTAAGTGGGTTCAGGTGTTTGATGCAATTACGATTACCACTTAAAAAACAGTTTTACTTTTTTGATAAACACAAACAAATTATAACAAATAAAATACAAAGTCTTTAACCCGCAAAGCCTTCTAAGATAAATCGACAATTAGTCATCACGTTACTTTACTGAAGCCCTCTAATTGATATTTGTTTTCCCCAGGAAGGAATTTTCTCAGACTTTAAATTAACACAAAATAATTTTTCCAAATCCCCTCCCCCTGAGATGATTCCGTCACACAGCCCATCCTTTCCAAGCAACCTTGTCACCTCTCAGTAAATAAGCAGCATTAACTAAGTGGTTGTAGGGGTTTATGGCAATTAGCGTTAAAACTTATTTTTTTTTTGCACGCGATATTTTGATATTTTTTTGATAAATAAAAGCAGAGTTTAATAAATAAATACAAAATACTTAAACAGCGAAACCTACTAGTTGAAATCCACGGTTAATCATCCCATTACTTTACTCAAGCCCACTAATTAATATTTGTTTTCCAAGAGAGTCAAAATGCACTTTCTCAGACTTGAAATAAACACAAAAGAATTTTTCAAATCCCTCCTGAGATGATTCCGTCACACAACCCATCCTTTCCAAGCAACCTTGTCACCTTTCAGTAAATAAGCAACATTAACTAAGTGGTTGAGGCAATTAGGGTTAACACCTTTTTTTTTCTTTTTCTTTTTCTTTTTTGCACGCGATATTTTGATATTTTTTGATAAATAAAAGTAAATTTCAATAAATAAATACAAAATACTTAACCAGCGAAACCTACTAGTTTAAATCAACGGTTAATCATCCCATTATTCTACTCAAGCCCTCTAATTAATATTTGTTTTCCAAGAGAGGCAAAATGCACTTTCTCAGACTTAAAATAAACACAAAAGATTTTTTCAAATCCCCCCTGAGATGATTCCGTCACACAACCCATCCTTTCCAAGCAACCTTGTCACCTCTCAGTACATAAGCAGCATTAACTAAGTGGGTTCAGGTGTTTGATGCAATTACGATTACCACTTAAAAAACAGTTTTACTTTTTTGATAAACACAAACAAATTATAACAAATAATATACAGTCTTTAACCCGCAAAGCCTTCTAAGATAAATCGACAATTAGTCATCACGTTACTTTACTGAAGCCCTCTAATTGATATTTGTTTTCCCCAGGAAGGAATTTTCTCAGACTTTAAATTAACACAAAATAATTTTTCCAAATCCCCTCCCCCAGAGGTGATTCCATCACACAGCCCATCCTTTCTAAGCAACCTTGTCACCTCTCAGTAAATAAGCAGCATTAACTAAGTGGTTGTAGGTGTTTATGGCAATTAGGGTTAAAACATATTTATTTATTTTTTTTTCTGCACGCGATATTTTGATATTTTTTTGATAAATAAAAGCAAAGTTTAATAAATAAATACAAAATACTTAACCAGCGAAACCTACTAGTTGAAATCCACGGTTAATCATCCCATTACTTTTCTCAAGCCTACTAATTAATATTTGTTTTCCAAGAGAGTCAAAATGCACTTTCTCAGACTTGAAATAAACACAAAAGAATTTTTCAAATCCCCCCTGAGATGATTCCGTCACACAACCCATCCTTTCCAAGCAACCTTGTCACCTCTCAGTAAATAAGCAACATTAACTAAGTGAGTGCAGGTGTTTGATGCAATTAAGTTTCCGACGCGGTGGCATTATTTGCTTCCCCGACTTCCATAAATTTGCGAGATGTGCTCTCACTGGACAGAAGTGGCCTGGAGGAGTCGTGCGATTTTTCGCTTTTGCGGTGTTCGCCTGGATGATTCTTAAACTGGCGCATTTTCTAGTGGAGGTGCTGAAATGTTCTGATGGCCAGCTATTCGCATTCTGTGAGAATATTCTTAAAGTACTGTACTCTGATTAAGATAATGGTATTTAAGTATTTTGCTGATAAAAATCGGAGTTATGCTTTTTGTGCAAGAAACGAGGGGGCAGTTAATAAAATTGAAATACAGAAAGTTAAGGCTTAGGACATTTTTCTTAAACAATAGCGGTATTTTAAACTTTGTGCATTAGAGTTTTTAGTTACAAAATTTAAATATGGAAATTATTTCGATGATCAAAGGTGTAAAATAGACTAGACTACAATTAGTTACAAAAATACCTACTACATTTTGTCTTGAAACAATCTTATGACTTTAAAAAATATATTCATGAAAGTTCATTATTTACGAGAGAAAATATTAATACAAGAAATAATTTATCATTATTGAAGTAAAAAAAAAATAATATATCTTCTTTTTTTTAAGGATGAGTAATATGAAGTTTTGT
Source organism: Uloborus diversus (assembly GCF_026930045.1). Classification (NCBI taxonomy): domain Eukaryota; kingdom Metazoa; phylum Arthropoda; class Arachnida; order Araneae; family Uloboridae; genus Uloborus; species Uloborus diversus. The sequence continues at coordinate 119,932,521 of NC_072738.1, forward strand.
AACGATAGGTTTCCTCAAAATTATCTGGAAAAACTGATTCTTTAGTTAGAAAGCGAAAAAAAAAGCAACGAAAAATATTTTTTACATAATATAACCATTATTTAAAATATAATTCAGGCTCATTTACTTTTAAAGGAACTACTTTCTTTTCTAACAAAGTTATGAAACATTAATTAGAAAATTTTCTTACTAAATACTTAATAATTGTTTTCAAATAACAGTTGCTTCATGAATGTAAGAATCAAAATAGGATTATGTGTGACAGTAACGTTGAATGCAAAACCATCCGATTTTTTTTCCACTATGGGAAATTAAATTGATGTTCCATGCTTTTGTGTGTAATACTAAACTGAATACAAATACAAACTAATATATTTTGTAAACAATATAAATGAAATTGCTGTCTTAAATATCCAAAAATTCCAACATATAGTATACCGACAGCCCAGTTATAACATCCAAAAACCTGCAGGTTCATCCTTGTAAAGGTCCCATCAATGCGGAATGTTAAAGAACTGAGTTGGTGGGAGATGTCATCTCATTGAAGCTGAGAGTGCCAAGAAACTGGTACTTAAAATTATTTAGCACACAAGCGTGAGTCCGCAGCAATGATGCGGTTCTAATCGTCAATTGAAGGCAAAGCTTGAATAATATGCAGTAAGTTAAGGCTCTTAAACCAAGCTAAGGCAGAATTACATGCAATATACACTGAAAAAAAATCCGAAGCGTTACTGGGTATTTCCGTGTTACGTTTCGGGATTTTAATGGTTTTTATCCACTTCCTGGAAAAATCAAGTATCATGATCAAAAAGTTTCCCGAATTGCTACAAGTCGCACGAATGCAGACTTTTCACTGTTGTGAAAAATATTTTAGCTCCCAGTTTAAAGATTAACTGAACGTATTTATAAAGTACATCGATTTCAGGTTCCATTGCGGCCCGTCCATGCTAATTAAACTCCCAAAGGGAGCGAATAAGTGTGGACTACTTTGTTTGCAAGAATTGCAGGCGGGTAAAATTCTCGTCACTTACTTGCAATTCTGGTTTAGCTTTGGCTAAGGCTCCTATATAAGGGGAGCTGACTTATCCGACATTTTGGTTCCAAAATTGTAGGGCGAAAAAAATAGTATTTGTGCAAAAGTCTCATTTCAGAAAAGTGGTGTCAAAGCTTTAGATGTGTTGCCTGATTGATGTTTGATTATTTTATTCTGTAGCTGAAGACGATTTAATTTATACAAATTAAAAACAAATAAGGTGAAAAAATGAGGTTTATTACAGTAAACATTTCTTGATACGTTTTTTCTTAAATTTGTGAACTAAGTAATCTTTCTAGATTTACCTTAAGTGACATTTTACTCAACTTATCATCAATTGCTTTCCGACATAGCAACCAGCGAATATTATAACGTATTTATAAATACTAGAAACGAGGTTGGATCCAATTTTGTCTTGGAACCAAAATGTCGGATAAGTCAGCCTGTCCTTTTCAAGGAGCTCTAGCTTTGGCCATGTTTGTGATAAAGCTCTTGGAATATCCTTGATAAATCAGGATGATGCCGAGCTATTATATTATACATTCCTAAGTTTACTCTAATTTTCCGGACACACAACTGGCTTTTAACGGGAATATTTCTGAATTTCTCAGGAGGCTTCCATTATATAACTTCAGGAAGTTTACTGAATTTTAGCGGAAATGATATCTGGAATTTGCAAGATATGTTGCTGTCAGAAATTGGGCACATCAGCTGCCCATTATTTTTCAGAGTCTGAATCGTTTTTACAGTGTACTGCCAACCCGGTTATAACAACCAGAAACAGCAGTAAAAAGAAAACCCGTTTACAAATTAACTGTTTTTTCTTTCAATCAAAAATGTAAACGTTTCATACTCTTACTCACTTCTGACTCATACAAAACTCATCAGTAATTTCAAGAATTCTTCATTACTTAAAAAAGCTATCTTACCTGAAAGGAAAAGAAAAACACATTTTAGTATTCAATCAAAGTAAAGCTCAAAATTAAAACGTAATAGCATAAAAGTTGGTTCTAAGTAGTTTAAGAAGCTTAAAAATCAAACTTTTTGGTCAACAAAGTAACTAACTAAAAATATTATCTAACTGAATAAGTAATACTTATCACAAAATATATTCAATGATTTCCTTCACACTGTAAAAACGATTCAGATACGTTCCTGGAAAATAATAGGCAGCTGGTGTGCCCAATTTCTTCCAGTAACATATCTTGGAAAAATCAGGAACGTTTTCCGCTAAAAGTCAGTAACCTTTCTGAAATTAAGCTTGAAACTTTCTGAAGAAGTGCGAAATCTCCCCTGTTGAAGCCAGTCATGTCTCTAGAACTTTCTAGAAAAATTAAGTAGGTTTAGAGTAATTGATTAGAACTTTCCTGATTTACCAAGAAGGCTCCATAAAAATCAGAACGACCAAAGCTATGCAAAGAGGAACCAAGCATATCTCTTGCCTGCAAGTCCTGACTTGCAAGGCTCTGTCCATTGACTTTTTCGCTCTCATTGGGAGCTTAGTCAATCTGGACAGGTACTACGCAACCGTAGCCCAACGCACAATATAAACACGCTAACTCAATCTTTATACTGGTTGCTAAAAATATTTTCCACAACAGTGAAAAGTCTGCACGCGTGCAACTTGTAGCGATTCAGGAAACTTTTTTGTGAAGATACTTGTTTTTACGTGGAAATAGGTAAAAACGTGTGAAATCCCGAGTGTGAAATATCATCAAATAATTTTTAAAGTCGAAAACATTTTGTTGAGATTTTTTGACGAATGTTGTGGAAGAATGACGAAGGATGATCGACTGTTCGTAGAGGTTTCTGTATGTATATAGAGTATAGGATGCATTTTATTAAGACACGAATTGGAGATTAACGCAATTTATTCAAAAATAAATAAATGATAGATTTCTTATTTGTCATATATCAGCATCTTTTTCTTCGCGATACAACTCTATTCCTGAAGTTTTGTATGTTCATATTTCGGTAATAACTCCCTCTTAAATTAGAACATTTTTCCCACTATCACTCAGTTTTTCCGCGGCAACACCAAAGTACAAATCTGCAATCACGCGATTGTAGATATAAAAGCTTGTCGCGACATATATAAGCGAGTTTCTTGCCACCATTTTAAGTTATTTTGTTAGTTTTGCTGATATGCTACGTAAATGCAATTTTTTAAACATGCTAGAAATCAAAGTCACAGTTATATTTTCAAGTAATAATCTGTTCATTTCAGCTTCTACATTAAGCTATTAAAAATGGACCGCTACATTGGTAACTCGCCTTTTATTGTGGTTGAATTCTTTATTAGTGACCGATTCTAACTTCGCACTTGCGTGACAAAATCTTTAAAAACTGGTGCACGAAATTTCAACGTTGAAGGATTTAAGTTATAACTCAAAGCGTTTGTACGTTTTCTTGTGTTTGAATTTGTGAATGTGTGAACAATAACATTCAAACTCTTCAACTGGGTAAGTGAAGCTCGGTCTGTTTTCATTGTCGGTTTTTTATTATCTGTCTGAAGACTTATTGCGTGATTTATGGTAGCAACGTTTGCCTACTAATATGCAGCAAATTATATCAACTTCTACGGATAATTTAGGTGGTTTAGCTTTAATTTTCGATAACATTAACGAAGTTGTAAATTTGTCATTTGCAATTTCTAGTGCTAAAAATAATTCTGCAATATAAACATTTAAAAATGAAATTGCTGCGTTAAAAAATTCCGTAGAATGTTTATCTTGTTGATCGTGCACATAATTTTGTTGGTATCATTCTGAATATATGAGGTAAAGATGTCAAATGTTCTTACAAATGCACTTGGTCGGAAAACTTAATTCGTCACACCGTTAAATCGACGGCAGTAGATTATTTAATACTGATTCTAAGCCTAGATTAATATTTCCGTTTATATTGGTGCTGTTTTAAGTTGCTACCCAAAAACATTAACGAATCATCGTCACCGCGATAATCTGCAGTTGTATCTTGCAAATGGTTCTAGCACTTTTACTTACTTGAAATTTTTACTTTCAATCCGTATTTTGGGTTGCGGAAAATTTTTCGTCGGTCTTTTCTCGTTGCGGATGTTTCTCAGCCCATTCTGAGCTCTAATTTTTTAGAATCTTACTCACTTTAAGTGGATGCTAAAATTCTACAGTTGATGGATGCCTTGACGACTTTTTATTTTAGTATATATGTGTGCAAGTGTTTTTGAAAAGAAATAAGAGGCCACTGAACTCTTCCTTCAACGCAGATTTTTGCCTTTGCAATAGCCATGAACAGATAGTTAAACAACATCATAACTACATATTTATATTAGTACATACTCAGTTATTATGACTGAAATAATTGCACAACATGTTTCAGTGATTTACAATTGTTATTATGAAATGCATCCATATTTGTGAAATGTGACAAGGCTCAATCGCTTCAGAGGCCTATGGGCCTCCAAAGTCTTGATTCGACCCTGACAATAATAATAATAAATACAAAATACTCTAATACTACTACTACTAATAATAATAACAATACATTATTTGATTCCATTTCACAATTTGCATTATAAACTTAAACCGTTAACTTTAAAACAATACTTGGATCGGCTATTTTTGAACTGCCATTTAGAACACTTAAATCTACATCAGTTTCAAAGCCTCCCTAACTTATGATAACTAATACCGAAACTGAACAAAAGGAAACTGGCTTTCTTTTCCCTGTATCCGGAATCCAACAATTGAAAGATGCATGTTGCATAGAACGTTGGTATGCAGAACGTTCTATTTTTTTATGTGAAGTAGCGTTTTCCGTTTTGAAATTCAAGAGCCGCCGTTCTCCGAATATTGACGAAAGCTCTACCGTGAAGGGTGAAATGTTTGGAATACATGTATACATTTTCCTACGCGTTAAGGCAGGAACCTTCCCCATACCCGTTTCTTTCGTAGATACGAGTTTAGTAATATTTTTGCTGCACTAGTTAATATATTCAGAATGTTTGTAGCAGATAGGGGTATCTCCTTTTTCTAACGCCACTTCAAAAGTATTCTTAGAACAAAAATATCTTGAAAATGGAAATTTTGTGTCGCGTATAAGAGTTGTCGCTTAGTTGGATGGATTTCTTTATGTAAACAGGCGAATGATGTTTGATATTCGTTATAAAAGAAAATTAAAACTTTCGAAGCAATGTTAGTTCGTAATTTATGCTGAATCACAGCAATCCATTTGTTGTGTTCCTGCTTTTTGAAATTTAAATGCTTTATCTTTACAATAGTTCAAACCGTATGCATAGGTTTGATTTCTCCTTCCCAGTTTTTATTCATTGAGCGAAAGTGAACAATAATTTAGATATATCTAAAATTTGTGCTCTTATGCAAATACAAATTAGAACCACATTTACTATTTTTTTTGATATTTCTGACCAAAAGTAGCCACAGACTACTTTTTAAAAATTATTTGTAATGAAATAAATGATTAAACTACCATTTTTATATTATTATTCCTTAGAAAGATTAAACAAATGTTTAAAGGCAAAATTATTACACGTTTTAAAATGGGATACTTTTTTTGAAATCTTTAATACTATATTCTTATTACTGTAAAATAACTTTTTTTTAACTAAATTTTCGCGATCTCTTCATAATTAAAGATTTTATCGAAAATTTAAGCTTTGAGAAAATTTCAACGCAATATATTTTATTATTTTTCGGTTCTGCGCACATAAAATTCGTGAAATTTTCATCTCGCAAAGTCACCGGTATCTTTATTTGTGCGGAAATAAATGTTTTTACAATATTCAATTTGACGTCAACGAATGCAACATCATACTCAATAACAATTATATTATATTTATAATTATATATTATTTTTGAATGTTAGACTCAGAAGAAGGGGTTACTATACTTATTTTTAAAAGAAAGTGTTTAAAATACGTTTCACAAGCCTATATAATTATGTAGAATACAGTAAACTCCAGATTATCCGCAAACGGATTATTCGCGGTTCGGATTACGCGCGAATCAGTTAATAATCAGGAACATGTACTTTCGCAGCCAGAAGCAAAAACCAATTCTTTTTTTCTCGAAAAGTTCTAAATTTGAACTTGGATTTCTCTTTTTGCAGTTTCCTCATCGTATATACACTTGTTCTTCACTGATGTTAATTTTTTTCTGTACTGGACATGGTTTTAGTATTTGTATAAAGCATTATATATCAATATAGTTTTTGAGGAAGATTTTTTTTTACTATATTTGTCCCTCATTTTAGCCATTTCGAATTTTATCCGCGATTTTTACTATCCGCGGGACTTGTGTCACCCGATTCCGCGAACAATCGGAAGTTTACTGTACATGAAAGTACAGTAAGAAGACACCGAAAATATGAGTTACAGCATTCTGACACTGCAGTCTCTATACACTGTAAAAAATTTCCGAGACGTTACTGAGTATTTCCGTGTAACGTTTCGGGATTTCAATGGTTTTTACCCACTTAATGGAAAAATCAAGTATCATTGTCAAAAAGGTTCCTGAATTGCTACACGTTTCCCGAAAGCAGACTTCTCACTGTTTAAAAAAATATTTTTAGCTCCCAGTTTAAAGATTAACAGAGCGTATTTATAAAGTGTATCGGCATTAGCGCAATTACGGCCTATCCATGCTGGTTAAGCTCCTTAAGGGAGCGAATAAGTATGGACTACGTTGCTTTGCAAGAATTGCAGGTTAGTAAAATACTCGTTTCTTACCTGCAAATCTTGCTTAGCTTTGGCCATGTTTGCAATACTGCTTATAGAACCTCAGGAAGGATCCAAGCTGTTATATTATACCTACCTAAGTTTACTCTAAAGTTACAGAGATACGACTAGGTTCAAACGGGGAGATTTCTGAATTTTTCAGGAAGCTTCCGGGATAGTTTCAGGAAAGTTACTGAATTTCAACGAAAAACGTTCCTGGATTTTGCCAGGTATGTTACTGGCAGAAATTGGGCACATCAGCTGCCCATTATTTTCCAGGAACGTTTCTGAATCGTTTTTACAGTGTATGCTGTAATTGAGTTGTTCAGTATTTGCTTGCGATTGTGCCTTTGCTTTGGTTATACGTTATTAGTTTCATGTGATATTTGAGTCTGAGTTGTTTTTTTTTTTTTTTTTTTAATTCTTTTATTACAAGGAACGATCTATTTTGCACATACAATCTAAAAAAACAACTATCAACATTGACCTGATCAAAAAACTAATTTAGATTGATGAAAATATATTTGTTGTTTGGCCGACACTAGCACTATTAAACACTGTTGCAAAATTCTACGCATAAGAAAGAGCCGTATTTTTATAGTTGGGTTTCTGAAAATACATGCTTTTTAAAAATGTTTTTTTTTAAAACTTATTATGTACTTTTAATTGATAAGCATTCTATCGTCACATAAAAATATACAGGATTAGTATAAAAGAATATCACGGTTTTAAACATTTGAATTTCATAGACTATTAATAAACTGTAAAAGTTTTTTTTTTTTTTTTTCACTCACTGTTCGATGTGTGCGCCTTTCGTAATGTGACGCACATTTATAACATCGAGTTTTGAAGTGTTTCACTGTCAATTTTTCGTAATGCTACACAAATGCAATCTTTTAGTTCTTCCAATGTTGAAGGCAATGGTGGTGTATAAACCCTGTCTTTGACTAAATCTCATAAAAGATCGCATGGAGTAAGGTTTGGGGATCTGGCTGGCCAACGCATAAAATCATCATCGTTATCACATCAAATCCATCACAATCAAATCATCATCACCTGTACGGCCAATCCATCGTTGCGGAACGTCAGTGGCGCTGCGAAGTGGGGGATTTGGGTGTGATTCCCCCCCTAGAGGCCTTGGTTTTAACATTGTTGCCAACCCTTATGTAGTAGTTAATACACATGTAAGGACTGTTGTGACAAAAAAGCCCCTTCCGGAAGGAATTTCTGGCTGCGCTAGTGCGGAACGTGCTCGTTTAAGTAGTTACTTGCGTTCAAAAAACCAAGGACAGTTTGTCTTTATGTTTATGTATCATTTATAGTGGTAAGTGATAGTTCATGAAATATAAATTTTTAAAACCGGGATATTCTTTCATGCTAAACCTGTATATTTCAGACTTAAACTCTGATTTTGTTGGAGGAACTAATTAATTAATCCAAGAACAAGAATTCATCTGATAAATTGATTAAAAGCTTATTTAATACAAAATGTTAAAATATTTCTCAAAGAAAACTCCACCATAAATATCTCCAGTTAAAAAATGACGTGGTAGTATCAAATCTCATTTTAGAATAGATTTTGCAATTATCCTTAAGATATTCCTCAAATCATCCTTTTATGACTTTGTTGGATTTTAAAACATAGTAATAATCAAATAATTATTTACAGTGTTAATTCAATAGTATACTCATTATGTTGGCAATTTTAGGCCAACTGACAGTAATTTAAATATTTAAAATAAGTGTTCTAGAAATCATCGTTTCTATTTTCCAAAAGAATTTTAGCGAAATTGGAGTTTATACGTAAAATTGGTGTGATGAAATAATAAAAAATGACTTTTCACGAATATTATTTTATCAACTGCCTTGACTAATTTTATTTATTGATGTGTTTCAATTTTTATTTATTTTTATTTTGAACAACGCATATCTGAATTTTTTTCAGTTATGAATTGCCTGCTTAACCTTCATTCCAACAAACAATGCATTATAATTTTTAATTCTTACTTCCTCGAAACAATTTACTGCTAATGCTTTGAAGTGGAATCCCTCCGAACGATTCCCCAAAGCACTCTTGTTCGACAAACGTTCCATCTATCCATGATCCACCCACTGGAAGCCAATGGAAATAGCCAGCGAACGCATCCACAGACTGATATCGGGACAGCGCGAGAGAGATATGCAATTAAAGGGCCGAAAGCGATTACAGCTGCTCCTGATATTCCGAAGGGTCGTTCGCGAAAGGGGAGAGGAGGACCCCCTCGCAGAAATCGAACAGCCCTCCCGGCCGCCTCTCCATCGCTAACTGGTTTTCGTGTATGACGTGTCCGCATTACTCCAATAGTTTAATCAGCTCAAGTCCGAAGCAAGAGCCAGAAATTGTTGGAGGTTCTACTACAAGGGGTGGATTGCAGTCGCAAGTCGTGGATAGATAACAGGAATCCCGGATTCTCAGAAATTTCATTTCGAGCGAGATGATACTTCTGATTAAACTGGACGGTGTAGAAGATGCTGCTGTGGTACCCCCCCCCCTACCCTTTCAGTTTATGGCATATCCTATTTCTAATGAAAACGCTTCCTGCCCTAAGGCGGATATTCATGGAAAGAGTTGAGCTAAAGTGCGATTTATTGAGCGTTTAGTGCACTGGTCCAAAATTACAATATATATTTTAAATTAAGAAAAAGAAAAGAAAATAGATTTTGTCATTTTTACTTTGTTTTTTTTCCGGATATTTACAGTTATTTTTACATTGTTTAAAGCACATCAACATTTTATGGCAAATATTACTGTAAAGTGAAGTGTTTACAGTGCAGAGAGAATTTCCCAGTATATATTACAAGAAAAAAAAAATAAACGATTGCAGTGACAAATGGCCCACCTGAATTACAGTCAATTTTGCCAGAAAAAATAAACTATTGCAGTGACAAATGGCCCACCTGAATTACAGTCAATTTTGCCAGAAAAATTAAGCGATTGCAGTGTCAATTGGTCCACATGAATTACAGTCAATTTTGCCAGAAAAAATAAGTGATTGCAGTGCCAATTGGTCCACCTGGCCTAAAGTCAAATTTGCCAGGAAAAATAAGCGATTGCAGTGTCAATTGGCCCAACTGTCCTGACTTACGGTGCAAACAATGAGAATACCCGGTTCAACTCCCACTGCTCACATTTCAGTCGTTTTAACCAGCACAACTAGCCACAGGTTTTTTTTTTTGTTTGTTTGTTTGTTTGTTTGATTTTTTTTTCCGTAATTTGTTTAGAAAAATAGCACTTTACAGTAAAGTGTACATGCAAGACGGTTGGAAGTACTTTCTAACAAAAAAAAAAAAAAAGCACGTACTACTAGTGATTTGATTTTATTGTTACATCTGACATTACTTACTCTTGTGCAAATTATTTAATTAAAAATAATTTAGGATAAATTCTCCAGTATTAAAGTTATTTTTTTTTTTTTGAACTAACCTCTAGTTTTAGATGCTGCTGATATATTTACGTTATTCTGCTGAGTTTTTACACAAAATACATCACCAAAAAATACAGCGTAACTTTTTTCCACCCTCAAGTAAGTTACTATCAAAATGTTTTTGGCATTGAGTCAAATACTTTTTGCAACAATGAAGTCCTTTTATTGCGCATCAAGGTTTTGGAGATATCATTAATTACATAGGCAATTTCCCTTTACTTTAAAACATTATACCAAAAATGAAGTTCTTCAGATCAACTGCTTTCCCACTGCACAATCAATCAAAAAAACTTTACACAAAAGCATATTCTAGCTTCACGAAGCTAAAATTGCTGTGTTTTCTAATCCTTTTTTTTTTTTCAGTTTTCTTTCGCTTCCTCCCCTTTTTTTTTTTTTGAGCGACATGAACTTTATCTTAAACATACAACTACTGCTCAAAATCCAAGTAAGAATTTTCATTTAATTACATCACGGTAGTTGATTCCTTTCATACAGTTTTTTTCGCACAACAAACATTCTGGGGGAAAAAAATCCCATTTATCTGACGGTTGGTGGGGTTGACTTCATCCCCTTTCTTTATGCTCAAGTCCACGTGACCAACTGATGGCAGTTCCCGTAATCTTTTTAAAAGGCGGCTTCGAATCTAACGAACTCTTGTTAGGGCCGTCGCAGGGTGGAGGGGAGATGAAAAAGATAATTCCACCCCATCCGTGGGTGTTTTTCCGAGGGGTGGTGATCTTCACGTGGGAGGGTCGAAGACCCCAACTGTGATCGTGATGGGTGGTTGTAGTGATATGCATTTCATAGGTTATTATCTCAAGCTTTCGGAGCATTATTTTAGACCGATCATGGTACTTATTTTGTCAAAAGAGTGGGAAGCTTATGGAAATCCAATCACGTTTTGCAGCATCATTTCTCTGATATTTTTCATAATCAATACACAGCTTATACAAAACAGGTCATTAGATTAAATGAGACATTGAAGTAAACAATTTTGTACGTATAAACTACGATTAATTATGCTTTGTTTTTATACATATGATACAATAAATATTTACTTCAAAAAAAAACCTATTGCCAATAATAAGGGGTAATATAAAAAAGGGTGGGGCACGTATCTACTCAACATTGGAATCAAAAGATTAAAAACCGAATTTTATATTGAACGCAAATAAAGATCGGCTGTAATTAAAATCATTCATTAGCTTCCATGTAAATAGAGCTGGATTGTTTAAATCACAAGGTGTATTTTTTAAATCTAAATTTCAAATTATATTTTCGCCTACTATCCCGACATTTTCAAATCAACTAGTAACGCTAATTTAAACATATACTTTTAAAAATGTTTGTATGCTTTTAAAGCACACATAGAAGCAATGCTTATTTTCAATTTGTTTTAAGTGCCGAAAAATTATTTAATGTGACTGGTATTTTCCCAACGAGTTAACGACACTTTATTACAATTGTAAATCGAATTATTGAAAACAAATGAACTTTCAAAAATTTAATCATTATCTAACACAAATGAACTGTGAATGAATTAAATGGAGTTATTATGATTGCTTTTACCTGCATATATGACCTTCTATTTATGTACTGTATTAGGTATATATACAAAAACTTTATGAGGAAAATAGTCGGATTAAGAAATCAACTGTGCTATGTTTCACAATATCACAATTCTATTTTCGTGTTTCATTTAAATAGACTTTACTGTACCATATTCAATGTGTCTTTCTTTTTTCGTTATTAGTGATGATTGCATGAAAAAAGCCTATATACTAACAAACGTATTACGTTGCCCAGACAGTATCATATGTCTAGGTTTTCTTTATGTGTTTCCATAAGCGGGTTAAAAAGTAAAAGAAGAGACAGTTTCTAAGATTTGAAACAATAATTGTATTCTTTTTTTTTTTTTTTTGCTTTCAACTGTAGCTGTAAGTATTGCAGTAACTTAGGATATTATTATTCAAATTAGAATCAACTAATAAAGTAGTTACTTAGTAGTTTAAATTTGACTTTTCTCACTACAGTTATTGCTAATTTAAGTTATTCAAATATCTAAAAAGAGAAATAAAACATAAACCCAAGTAACTTGTCACTTTAAAATCTTGTAGAATACCAGCTGATGTGTGCATCACATGACTTCCTTTTACACCGATTTAATGTTATTTCCCCATTATTGACAATTTTAATGTGATTCAAGAGTTCACTTTCTAAATATCACCAACAATGGCCACATTGAAACCAGATTTAAAAAAAAAAACGCCAAATTTGTAACCTAGTTGGCGACAAAACTTAGGGACCAAAAGACTGGCGATAAATCGCCAAGTGTCCTCCAAATTATAACACCACTTACGCACATACATAACATAAGTCACGTACATACATAAGTTACGTACATACATAAATCACGAGAAAACTCGTTGTTATTTACTCGGGAAACGTCAAAATGGATATTTCGGGCGTCTATACGTTCTTAGGTACATATGTACGTATGGTCGGGTCGAAAAAAAAACTCAACATTCATTTGGGGGTGAGCAAAATGGAAATTAAGGTCGATTTTTGAGTGAAATTTTTTTCACGAATACAATACTTCCTTTTTTGTAAAAAGGAAGTAAAAAAACAAACTTTTAAAGAATAACTTTACTATAAAAAATATAACTCGTCACACATAACACTATTCTAGAAAAACAACGTCCTGAGACGATTTTGAAGATTAGAAGAAAAAGTCGAGTTTGTTTGCTATGCAGTGCCTGAAATTATAGTTCCAACGACTGATGACAACTATTCACCCAGGAATCTCTGCGTTTAGTATTTAATTCCAAAGGAAGGAAAATAAAAAGTCTTTACACTTGGGAAGCGACTTCGATGCATGTTTTGTTAGAGAAGCAATTTAGTTGAGCACATGCTTTTGGCCCTTTTTTCATCGAGTTTAATTCCAAGATCCAACTTGCGAGCGCAAAACGAGAAATTGAACCAAGAAATTGGAAACGTGTTATTTTGATTAGATTAGAGAAATTCCTTTTTTTTTTCATTTTCTTAACTTTTTTTTAAACTCTTGAATATTTTGTTTAAGAGCGATTTCTGCTAAAATTGATTGCTGTGTGGAGAAGGAAAAATGAAATAGAATTTCGATTTACTTTCACAAGAGTGTTTTACTGTATTTACTGCCTTGTTCTTATTTTTTCCCCTTATTTTTCCTTTTGCTCAAAGTTGGTGATTGCTTTTAATTTTTATTACGACATAACATTGCTTTAACGTTGCGCATGAGATAAACTGCTTACACTACAGACGGAAATAAATAAATATATAAAAATTAACAAACAAAAGTTGAGTTTTTGAGTGTAATAAGTAAGTTTGGTGACTACAGTCTGGTTTTAAAAAAATTTTTTATTATTAATATTTTGAACTTTTTTTTCTATGATCTACATTTTAATTATACCATTTTATAAAATGTATTGTTTAGCATCAATGTATGTCTATGCGTTCTGCTTTTTTTATTTAGACTAAATTTTATGCAAAAAAAATGTCGATGATTTCAAGTTGAATACTAAACACTAAGTACGCCTCTCTAATCTAATTATATACATAAGTTAAAAATTAATAAACGAGTAAATAAAGTAGTAGAACCTTTTAAAAAACGCAGTTTTTTTCCATTAATAATCATTTAATCTTTAAAAAAAATAGTTAGAATTAAAAACATAAGAAAATAAAAACATTTGATCAAAAAAAAAAAAAAAAAAACATCATAGGTTTCTCTTTTTTTCCCAGTTTCAGAAAAATAAGTAAATAAATAAAATTAAATTAAAATACGCTTCCTTTAGAGAATAAAAAATATATAATATAACGTAATTTTGAATAAATATTTTTTTAGAAAGAAAAAAATCGTCTTTCTTTCTGTAAAAAATGAAAAACCAACACAAACTAAAAATATAAATTAAAAAATGAAACATTGGTATGAAAATAAAATCAAACTATCTGAACAATCCTTATTTCACAGTAAAAACTAGTGCTGCTGAAATAGCCAGTAATCCAACGTTATGAAGCACAAAAATTGCAAATAAGACACGTGTTTCGGTGTTACAAGGAACACCTTTTCCAATGCAAAGAAGTGTGAGCTTCTGGATGAAAAGTCATCCGAGAAAATTTCTCGGATGACTTTACTGACTATTTCAATTTTCAGCACAAAGGTATTCATTCGTTATTTAGTGCTGATGAGTAAAAGTTGATGTTACGGAGTCGGAGTCACACTGAATTTCGGAATAAGGAGTCGGAATCGAAATCAGAAATCGAAGGCTTTAAAACTCCAAAACTCCGAGTCGATCATTTTCCCTCCGATCTATTTCGGCCAAGGTTAAAAAGTCAGAGAGGAACAGAAATCGGAGTTGATGTCGAAGGCCCTAAAATGTTTGTATTCAGTCTGCATCCACAGTCATGTTAAAAATATTTTTGCACTTTGTATTCATTTTATTTTACTTCAGTTATAAATCCAAACCTGTTTTTATGCTTTTCTTCTTCTTTTTCTTCTTCTTCTTTTTTTTTTGGGGGGGGGGGGGGAGGGGTATGATTTTTTTTTTTTTTTTTGTACGGTACATAAAAATGTCAATCAGATTGATATTTAACTGATGAAAATTATTTTTGAAACGTATGCCAGGTAGTATCTTGAAGTGATGACCTAGGCACTCCGATGGGAAGTCACTGTGACCTCCCAAAAATTTCTGTGTTCGTAAAGTTTTGTCCGACTACTCAACAAAAATTAACACTTGATTTGTTTTGATTTCATTTAAATATTACAATTTTGTAAGTTTTTGGGTTATTTTCTATGTGAGACTTTTTATGTGGTCCCCATCCACCGCATAAAAAGTTTTGGGTGTATTTATCTCTGACTTTAGACATTATTAAGTGTACGAGAGATGGTATTTCGATTTTTATAAATAACTGTTTCCCTAAGTAAACTAAAAAAACTTCTTAAAACTAAAAATTAAGAACATAATAAAAACATTCACAAGTTTTTATTGTTTTTTTACCTCCTCCCGTAAGCGTCAAAATTAAATTTTTGAATTGTTCAAAAAATAACCTTAAAATAACTAAATAAAAATAACTTTCCTTATACGTTTTCTTCATCAAGAGCATTTTTCAAAACTTTGTTTGATGCAAATCCGTCTTGAAGTGCGGAATTAAAACTTAAACTGCTTATTTTAAGTTTCACTAAACTGTTCAAAATTGAACAAAAACTGTTCAAATCAAAAAGAACCGGACTATTTACTCAAAAGTTATGGGGGCGGGGGGACAAACAGATTGACGGATCGGCAAACATACATTTTCTCCATTTCAAAACCCTACTTTTCAATTTTTTTTTTTTTCCAATTTTTTTTTTTTTTTAGTTTTTGGTTTTAGCGATATTTTAAAGATTTATTAAGCCTTCTTCCATGCTGTTTTCTTACCCTTTTACTTTAACGGGAAAATAAACTAAAAAGGGCCATCATCATTTGTACTCAGGATTTATGACTCATCACCAACCTTTGGCCGACTTCAAAGTGGAAAAAGAATTTTTCCGAAAAAAAGCAACCAGAGCTGGAATTGAATAGGAACTTTTGAATCTCAAAAATATTGTTCACTATAAACTGAGTTTGCTCCAAAAAATCGAGTATTGCTTCCATAACTTTAGCATTGTTCCAACTAAATCTTTCTGATTTCCTCGCTAAATCTGGATTCTTTATTAAAAAAAAATATTTTTGAAATAGCGTTGGCTATAATTGCGACTGTATTTTGTATAAACTTATATTTTGTTGAACGAAAATGCAAGTTTTGCTTTTTTTTATGTAAAAAAACGTAATTGCAAATTTATACAAATATTTCATTGAAAAAAATGTAAATAAATAATGAAGAGTAAATACCTTTCACGATTTGAAAGTTTCTTATTGTCAATGTAAACCAACTATATTAGTTTTTAAGTGGTCTATTTAGTTTAGTGCTATCGGTTTTATACTGGTTGCTTTTAAAATATTCCCTAGAAACCAAGACTAATGAAATAAATTTTATAAAATCTAACTTCAAAAGTAAATTTGTTTTGAAAAAAAAAGAAAGAACTTTATTATAAAATTTAAGGGCGAGCATTTTTAACATTCTCACTCTTGCGTTCGAGAATTCGACAAATTGAATGGACTCTAACAGAATCCATACAAAAAGAAAACAAGCAGAATTGCTAAAATTTATACAGTAGTTTCAAAAAAGAACTGATACACTTGGGAGAAGACTGATAAAAAATGGAAACGAAGACTAAACAATTTAGTTTCTTTGCTTTAAACTTCTCCGTATTTTTTGTTCTTCTGAAAATTGCTCTTTAGGGAGGGTGTAATTGCAATGGCCGGGAGGAAACAGAAAATGATGATCCGTGCGATAAACAGATTTTTTTTTTCGTTCATACGTTGCATTTGTTTAACAGAAGTATCTGTTATTTCTTGTTTTTTTAAGCTGGAACTGTTTGTTTTCTGTGTATCTATCACGATAAAGCTTTAGTTACAATATATATTCTGAAGTGAAAATGAAAAATGTCTAAACTAACAGAAGTGTAACAGAGGACAATCAACAGCTCAAATTAACTATCCTGAAAAAGCATTAGACTCACCTTATATGCTTACTGTTGAATGCAAAATAGTTAATTTAACTCGAAATGTTCACTATTTTGTCTTTAAAAAATGTTACCTGAATCAATTTAATCGCTTGTTTTGTTTTAAAAATGGCTGTGACAGAGAGGGAAAGTGAAAAACAGAAAAACTTTGGACATAAATTAAATACAATTTTTTAGAGGGGAATTGTAGTTTTATTTTAATATGAAGGGTATGATAAAAGACAAAATTGCGGAAAAATAACCAAAAAGTAAACATTTTATGTCCCCCAAATACAGCAAAAGCCTTTAAAACAAAAGTCAGAATTTTATTTGTTCATATTCGAGAAAAAAAATGGCAACAGATCTTTCGTCTCAATGATTTTCTTCACGCTATAAGTTTTAATAAAAGCATTGTTTCGCAAATTTGAGATAAGGCACTGAATAATAATTTGAATGGAGGAAAGCCTTCGAAAAATAAGGATTTTACGTTAAATTCTAAATATCATAATTAATAGTTTTTAATTGATATCTCCACTAGTTATTATCAGAGGATTATGTTAATTAACCAAACATAAAGACGGAAAAAATACGAATCCATCGAAGCCTGGCTTGATGGTCAGTTTACTGGTATTCGGAAGAAGTAACTCGGATATAGATGCATAGATACATAGGTGCATTACATACATAGATACGCTCAGTT
This sequence comes from Uloborus diversus, assembly GCF_026930045.1. Taxonomy (NCBI): domain Eukaryota; kingdom Metazoa; phylum Arthropoda; class Arachnida; order Araneae; family Uloboridae; genus Uloborus; species Uloborus diversus. Next base: position 119,950,044 of record NC_072738.1, read on the forward strand.
TTTAATTATATAACATAATTTTAAGCTGGGACATGTCATATTTTATATCTCTTTCGGAAAAAAACTTTCTTGAAGCCCTTGTTAAGTCACTAATGTACAAACAATTGATGCTTGATTACGCACTATTAGAAGGAAATGCAAGAAAAGATCCTAAAGTCGTGGTTGTGATGTGAACCATTTTCAAGAGAATGACTGAAGTTTTGGATATATTCAGGAATATGTGTAACTATAAAAATGTTATTTTGACACGTAAACTACAATTCATTTATATGTTACCGTGTTGGTTAAGTTAACTGCATATTTAAATTTAAATCAGGAATTTCTTTTCCCTTTTGGTTTTTGCTGTTGAATTGAAAACAACAGTCCATAACGTTGCATTATAGGAAAAATTTAGTCATTTTTTTTTCATTTGTGGTTACAATAAACTGATATCCGGATTGCATTTTATTCAAATTTAAATGTTCTCAATCTCTAAAAAACATAAGGGACTGACGGGCGAAAGGGGACTGGGAAAGAATGGGACAGCAGCATTTATACGCTGAAATAAAGTAAAAAAAAAACAGCTTGTAAAGTAACCGATTAGAATAAAATCTTATCTGCTGGACAAGCTAAAAATGGTTTTACCGAAATCATTTTTGCAAATAAATGCATTTTCCCCATTCCTCTCAACACTTATCTTTTCTGTCGCATTTAACCATAAGTTTTTAGCATCAAAATTAATGTAATCAGATTGTTGTTGTAAAAAAGACGTTACTTACTAGTTTGTGAGATGACAATGATCTTAAAATATTGTGCAGAAAAGGATATTTATTTACTGTCCATATCAATTTGCTATGATAGATGTTATATTTTTGCATATTTCAATAGTAAATGGCTGGCTGAAGTATATACAGTGATTGTTACTGTTAGAAAGTTCATTTTACAAATTCACTCATATTCTGGATGGAAGAGTGTGAACATTATGGAGGATGGTTGGTTCTATTCTTCTGGAGCAAGAACCATATTTGGCTATACTGCGACAAAAAAAAACGAAAATTTAAAAGGATGGTAAAAAAATTGTGCAAATGTTGAAAACAAAAAAAAAAAAGAAGTACGACTCCCAGAGTTTTGATTTTTTTTTTCCTAATGAAATCTGTTGAATAAACTAATATAAATGGAAACTAATATGGATTCACACATTGTGTGTGCCGTAGAAAAATTAAACATTTTTTTTACCTGGGATAGTATTTTTTTTAGGTAATGCAAATAGTATGTACCGAGAGACATTTTCAATTTAAAATCATATATAGGAAAATGTTTGAAATTGTATTTTGCTTTTCTTAGCAGCAACTGATTTTTGCAGATATATTGAAACGAGATATGCCAGTAATGCCACTTAAAATTCATAAATCATAACAGATAGCTCGTTTACAGCATGTAACTGAACCTTCAATTAATTAGTTATACTTGATAATGGTGTAAAAGCAGCAAAAGTAAAAACCACAACTTGAAATTAATGCAGTAGATGTTTGACAGTTTCTTTAAATGTCAATTTATTCTTCAGTTACTGAAGTGACCAAAAATAAAGGTAAAAATATTAACAATTAAAAACTGCCTTGAAGCGAATAAAATAATGAGCAATGCATCAAAAGCTATTTTTTATGAAAAAAAAGTTGTTCAATTAATAAGCAACATTACTAAACAAAACTTTCTGTTCATTTGGAAATCACTCATGTTTGTAAATACAAAATATCTTAATGCACTTTTTTACTATCCAGCAAATAAAAAGAAAGAATAATAATATTAATAAATTGAAGCGCTCTTGAAAAATTATCTTCTTTTTCCGTTATCCCCTCTCAGAAATCTCAAATAAAAATTAATGAAGTAATCTTTATTTAAAAAAGGTTTGAAAATAAGAAAATTGAAGTACTTTACTTTTTGACAGATTTTTAAAAGAATCACGGGAAATGCATTAAAGAATAAATGCCATAAACGAATTAGTTTCCCCTCCTCCGCCGTGAAAACTTCGAACCAGAAACGAAATCAACATCAAGAATTCATAAATTACTCATGGCGAGCAAGATGTAGTATTAAGTTCTTCACAACCGTTCGCGAAAAGTTTATTACGCTTAATCCCGTGAGATCCTTTGTTAAAAAAATACAAATAATGAAAATACCATATGGTCTTATTTCTTGTTGCAATTGGATTGTCTCACCCACGTAGTAAGACAAGCAAAAGGGTTGGTTAATCCGTTTATTTACGGTCTGCAAACATCCACTACAGCTCTCCATAGCATAGCCCTCGATGCATGATTGAGTACCTCTGAACTAAGGTGAGTCCTAGTTTTTTTTTTGCTTCTCCATCCCTTCCTTTATCTTCCTCCATGGCAGCTGCTTTCTCGACTAATGTAATGTGTATCGATTGGATAAGGTGAATATTGAATAATTTTGCACTTATGTTTACTTCATACAAATATAGATGAGATTGGGCATACTCAGTTAGTTCCTGTGTTTCCTGATTTGCCTATTGGATGTTCTTAATACTTTCAAACTGAATGTTTAAAGCGATTTATGATTTATCGTAGTCCACTTTGTGTATTTCTTGGTCATAGAATAAGTATGTTTTTAAATACTCTCATAAATATTTTTTATGTCATTTTTAATTTATGTAAAGCCAACTTTTCATGGAAGCTGAGACAATAAGCATATAGATATATTCAGCGTATTATTTATTTTTTTTTTTTCGCTTTTCTACCCATATTTGTATATTTTTACTGAAACCGAGAGAATACATAAATGCAGTGCTGAGTAAAAAACTCACAGTGGTTAGTTCTTTTCGACGAAAAATCTTCCAGACTAAGCTTGAAGCAGAAATTTTTAGCTTGAAATTTTCAGTAAGCTCTGAGGAATAACTAGTGTGGTATATTCAGTAAATATAGATACGCGAGGCAAGGTATATTTACTAAATATACCTTGCCTCGCGTTCAATTTTCGAGTTGAACCATTGCTTCGGTCACTCGTCTGGTCTACTAATTCTATATTAGCTACCAGTTTGTTTCGCACTCTTGACTTCCTTAAAAGGTTTTCCATCTCCAGCTCAGTCACTTTCCTATGCTAGGCTGGTGAGTGCTAATAAGCACGGAACTGCAATCCTCGGCTGGAAATGACTGAGCTGGCGGTGTATTTCACGTAACTAATCTGGAGCTTAAAAATACTCCTTGCCTCTAAGATTTTGCTGTTTTTGTCCGTCGTCTAAGAACAGCAAATGTTTTTACGCTTTTTTGCCACTTATTGATGTAGGGTCATCTAATGATAATTATACACATGCCGCAGTGTTTTAGTTTCAGATTTCTTTAAGAGAGTTTGAAATTTAATAGTAGTAACAATTTATATCTATTTCATACAAAAGTGATACATGCCCACAAGTTTTACAGTATTGCTTGTTGTTTTACAGTTTGCAGTCCCCAACGTCCTGTACAATCCATTTCCAAAGATGAGAAAACATAACAAACTTGCAGCAGCTCATATTCTTTTGATAGCTCTACAGCAGAAGAAATCTCTGAAACAGTTCTGAACCGAGTGCAAAGAAGGGGCATTCATTTAGCAATTAAGTGAAACTCACAATAGTTTATTTTGAGGGTTATGATTGATGGCACACTACATTGCACTCCGGGATCCTATGTACCTAAAACTTCATGTAGTTTAACCTATTGGATGGGCCCTGAAGATAGCTCTGCTTTTTCATCCACACTAGGATCCGATCTACCCCCGATCCAGCAACCCCAAAAGTATTAATGTAGAATAGGAACTTGGAGAACTTTGAGACTACGAACGTATTTAATGCGCACCGGCCTCCATTAACGAGCACGGTGGATTTTCGGCAAGCTTGCATTGAACTGGGAATAATTTTCACTCTTCCCTCAAATGTACGTTTTTATAGTTTTGAGAATTCTCGCGAGACCCTTTAAATGGATCACCTGTCTTACAATGACCATTTTTCGTAAAAACTAAAGTTGTATTTAAAGACCGGAAAAAATGTATAAGTTCTAAAAGAGAAAACAAGAGACTCGTTACTATTCATAAGATAACTCTTTAGATGCGTTTTTCCAAAGACTACTTTTTTAGATAACTAGCCTTAATTTTAGATCTCGTAACTGAAAACATTTTATGCCAATGTATTAACATTTTTTTTTTTTTTTTGAAATAATGATTTCCAGATTGCCAGCTATGTTTAGCATTATTATGAAATCTAAATGTCAGTATTTTAAAATTGTACAATTGCACAAACCGCGAAATACTGACGATTTTTCGACGGATAATCTGTGAATTTGAATAAAATTGCAATGGATATGTATATTTAAATTTCGGGACTTTGTAAAACTTCTAATTTCGAGCACAAGTAAGTAATATGGTAACTACATTAGAAAGGATATTTAAATATATTGAGTTGAAATGAATATAGTACGTCTGGTGTAAACTGTAAAATTTGTAGTTTTTTTTTTTTAATTTTTCCATTGTTTTAAAACTGTATAAGAAAACACTTTTTTTATTTTTAACCACTCTTTAATCTTTTTTGCAAGCCCCCTAAGCAACAAGAAAAGAGATAGCAGGAAGTTGGAATGCGACACTACTGTAACAACCAACGATCCAAACTAAAAGTCTGATGGAGCCACTTCGAAAAATTAAGCACTATATGTTTTTAATTAACTAATGTTAATTAATGAAGAAGTGTATTTAATTTGCTTGCATTTGTCTTTGGTTTTTAATGAATTTATGAATCAGCCAGTGCCATTGCAGAGCCCTGTTTTTGGTTGATCTTAAAGTATGAAAAAAAAACTTCCTTTAAAATATATTCACAAAATTTTAAGTGGCTGTTAATAAATTGTAAAAAGATTGACACAATTTTCTTTTATACCACAAAAACTTCAGAAAAATTTAAAGGCAAGTACAAAAATACCAATTTCTGAATCACAAATTTCAATCAGAAATAAGTGAGTATGAAAATATGCGTGTAGACACACCCATGCATACAACCTGAGTGTGCCACAAAGCACATCCCCCCTCCTTACCTAGCTACCAAGTTTTTTCCGAGTACATTACCGATATGCTTACTTAGGTTGGATGAAATTATCGTCCCGTTATCTCAAATAATGTGAAAAATAGCATCCTTATATATTATTTCTGTAGCCTGTTTTTGGTTTCTACCCCAAATTTCCCTCAATTCTTGATCGATTTCTTTGATTTACGGCTTATTTTATAGCTTATGGTGCTGGCTACTGACGAAAAATAGACCCAAGGTCTGAAAATTGTTTCTTTTAGCCGAAAAACCTGTTTTAAAGAACCAGAATAAGGTTTTCGGTCAAACTTATAACTTTAATTTGCGCTATGACCGACAGAGCTGAGTAGCTTGATCGGCAGAGCGTTCTCTTCGTAGCCAGAAGATTACGTGTTCGGGCCCACGTCCGAACAATCTGCAACAAAAAATTAGAGAAATATCGCGCATTACATGAACACTGAATTAAATGGGTAACAACTATGTGGGAATAGAATAAATGAGAAGGAAATGCTCCTTGCTGATATGAAAACATTCAGTGAGTTTGTGCTAAATTACTTCGAAATTGCACGTGTTTTTTTTTTTTTTTTTTGAAGCTTTGACTCTGGAAAGAAAATTAAAGCATAATGTAAGCGAAAATATAAGTAACAGGTTTAAGATTTCAGACTACAATAGAATTGTTTTTTGTTCAGAAAAAAAAAATAATAAATCGTATATTGAAATATATATTCTTCTAATGAGTTTTTGACTCTTTGTACAAATAAATAAAATACTATCTCAATTTGAAGGGTAAAATATATATTTTTTCTTCTTTTTGCTAAAAAAGAAATAGCTTATCACATTTTTACTACATTCGAAAGCATAGTTCAATTTATTTTGTATTTTAACCGTGCGGTTAAATGATGAACACGTGCTGCCATCTAAGTTATAACGGTTTAAGCAGCCTGCGATAACAAATTGTAAAAATTTTCAAAAATAAAAACATTTTTCTTCAATATCTTATCTTATATATTAATCCCCTCTCATTTTAAAACTTATCAGGCTGGCCAATGACGAAAAAAAGACTTACGGTCGAAAATTCAAGTTTTCGAAATCGCCTCTTGCTGTTTCAAAACCTTGATGCTGCCTGTAGTTCTTATGCATTTTTTAAAGCAAAGTTCTAATGCAGTTTTCCATTTTTTACGTCGCTTTCGGCAAAAAAAAAAAAAAAAAAAATAGCCTGTGTGTGTGTTCATATTTTAATAAAGCTTAACAGCACTGGACTTAGTTGTTCGGTTTAATTGATAAGATTTTTTTCGGTAGAGCGTTCGGCTATAAACTATCTGAACTTCGGGCAAGCTTGGGCTGTCCGACATAATATCAAATTTATATTAGTATTACGCATTACATGTGCTCATAACATACACACCTAATAAAATAAATGCAGTGGGAATGCTACTTGGTGTTTCGACTCCTTTATGCAGGCTACAGTTATCATTCGGATAAGTCGATTGTTAATCGAATTGTGTTCTTTGACTACATCCAGACCACTCAACATAATGTAAGCATAAAAAAGTATTAGATTTACCTAAAGAAATCCTTTTTGTGAAGAAAAACATTTTTATTGTATGCTAAAATGTAGATGTTTCTAATAGCAGTGTTCGACCTTTTGTACAAATGAAAAAATACTACGCCCGATTAAAACTACGAGTTTCACTCAGTAAACCTTTAATTTTTTATTCGCGCGAATACGATATAAAGCATTAAAAGTATTATCAACTTCATTAGCAAGAAATTATTTTCTACTCCTCTGCTTTCTGCTGAAAAAAAAATACATTTTGTCTACGTTCGAAAAATTACACTTAAGAACGGACTCAGTTCAACTGGTTTTGGTTTTGAATTTTAAGTGTTCGATTAAAAGAGAAACATGTGAGGGCATTTAAGCCGTAACGGTTAAAGCAACCTTCTATGTGAAATAGTTCAATATTCAAATATAAAAACACTTATTTTCAATCAAATTTATTACTTCTCTAGAATGTTTGTTTCAATCGCTACGTGAGATCTTCGTCATTCTTTAATCAAATTCCATGCTTTGCGAATAATTTTAAATCGTATCATGCTGGTTAATGACAAAACACAGATGCATGATCTTATTATTATTATTATTTTTTTTTTTTGGCAAAAAGCTTTTTTGCTGTTTTTTACTACGCATTCCTTCAATGAATAGCTTTCGAAAAGGAAGGCGCAATTGCTAGGTTTGTTGGGGTGTCGGGCTGTTAGTCAGAATGGCGCCAGTTCGAATACGTGCCAATAAATATCTCTTTAATGTTTCTTTTTTTCCCGTCAGATGCTCACATGGGCAGGACTGTATTTGCCACAACCCGTTTTTTTACATGCACAATTATTGCTTTTTCACGAGTCACTCACTACTCAGGAACACTTTTAATGATATTTATGTTTGAATTGAAAATATGTACGACCAAAATGTGAGCGATGATCAAATTATTACAACGTTATATTTAACGAGGTTTTGTTACTGATGTCTTTAAATTACATGCCTTCTCTTCTGCGTTTACTTTTTTTTTCGGTTCTTCTTCATATTGTTCATCCTTTGAAATTCTTAAAGAGCGAAATACCTTATGAAACGATTCGAAGCACAGTGAGGAGTTCCGCACGGGTCGACTAGTTATAAATGATTAAAAAGTGGCCTTAAGTTGGCACACTTGATGGTACGAGTAATTTTCACAATATTATACATATTTTCAGTTTTATGTTTTGTATTCAATGCAATCAAAAAAGAAAATTTTTTGTATTATTTAACTCTTTTTTTTGCGGATATCCCTCTACTTCTAACATCTGCAGTAGTCTTGCTGGAAAGTTTACTGTATTACGCTGCTCACTACGCTAAATTTCACACTTTACACATCTTAAGTAAGGGATATGTCTGCAAACAGTACTTCTTCCAAAATCAAAAAATATGTACATTTAGAAGCTCTGAAAAGCTATATTGAAATGTATTATGTTTTGTTTTAAAGCATATTTTTTATGGTAACTAGCCTCTTGAAGTCTTATTTAACATGCATGATGGATTAAAGGTTTACGTGTTGAGTGCGGGATGGAAACGAGGATGATTTTATTAATTTCATTTAGGATACCCAGTGGGTATTGTCGTAATTATAAAGCCGAAGCAAATATAGTCTTCTAAATTAATTAACGAATCCACGAGAGGTGAATTATTGAAGTAATTAAAATTATAATAAATTGTTTAATTATGTAACGGAACGTTCAGTTCCTCATTTCTCGACATGCCAGCAATAGGAACGAAAAATCAATACCGAAGAATGGACAATAAACCTTCTAAATTTCCAACCTCCTTTCAGCAGGCATGTGATGCCTCGTTCTCCTGCTTTTAATCGGTATTTGCAATTCATCCGCTATGTATCGAGAATTTTTAACAATATACATTTAAAAACAATAAGCGTGAATATAACTAGAAGCACAATGAGATGTTTTTAGGTGTACTTTCGAACTATAACATATAACGTTTTTAGGAACACTTAAAAAAGAATGGAGTAAGCATTGATTGAAATGGTAACATTTCGTTGTGATTTTCTTTATCTTAAATCATAATTATTTTTGTATATTGGTGCAGTATTAATATTTGCTATAAGATAATGATTTAGAACAAAATATATTTGAGTAAAAAATAATTTGCGCAAATCTCGCTTTTTTTTCTAGTAGTTTCAGAATTGGAGTTGCGCTCAAGTAAAATCGCATCTCTAATTATTGACGATACATGGGTTTGAAAAGCAAACAAAATACGTTTCATCGAAATTGCATTTTTATTCCTACGATGTACATTGAAAATTAAGGTCCACAAAAGTATTTGAATATATTCAGAAAGAACAAGAACATATTTTAAAATTGTTTATTTTATCCTGCCTTAGGTAAAAGAATAGTCTGTTTTTGTCACAAATATTACCTGATAGGAAAAAAAAAACTCTCATCAAGCAGTTTTTTTATAGAAAACTTTGAACTACAACTTGAATGAATTATTTATTTATTTATTTTTTTTTTTTTGATTAAGTGTTACTATTTTCTTATTGATAAAATGTATGATACAAAATAAACTTTTACACTGGTACCTATTTTGTTGTTAGCATATGCAGTACTGAAGACTTAATATACAGTTTGTACAAAGCAGTGAGCCATAAAGGAATGTAAATTATAAAAGATACAAGTGTGTTCAATACATTTTTTTGTTTTCTTGTCTTGATTTTAATGTAATTTTTGAAAATAGGTTTTATGAACCAATTATGCTACTTTTACAACCACTGTAACTTTTATACACTTTTCGACTTCATTTTTAATCTGTAAGTTTCATAGTTCGTGATCAACAAATAAGCTAAGTGTGAAAATGTTAATATTCAGCAATAGAAGTTAAAGTTGAAAAAATGTATTAACGTCATAAGAAATTTATTAAGTGCTTCATAAAACAAATGTAGATGCTTATTTCAGCAACCTTAGGTTACTTTTGTTTCTTTACTCTCTGACGTTTGTTCTGGGGTTTAAAATTGACTACACATATTTAATGCAGTAGTTTCAACGCTTAATTGCACCGTCAAGCAACTGAAACACTTTGACAGCATTAAAGTGCTCTGATTAGATTTTTAATGTGTACTCACAATTTGTAGTCTGAGGTTTTAAATGGCTTTAACTTTCTTTCATATTTCATGATATTGTGAAAGAGACAAAAAAGATTGTTAAATATAGTTTCTATTTCCCTCCCCCTTTTTTGTAATTAATTTACGTGAATTTTTAGGACAAGAAACGTCAAGCAAAGTTTTATTTTTTTAAACTGGTTGTTTCTGTTTTAACTACTCTAAAGATCGCTTGTAGTATCAAAATAATTTATAATTGTCTTTTAAGACAGGGTGTTTTGAAAAGAATGAACACCCTGGTGTTCATTCTTTTTAAAACACCCTGTATGAACTTCCTGGTGTTGAACCTCCTGCACCGAAGAGCGTTAGAACATGGTATAAACAATTCAAAGACATGGGTTGTCAGTGTAAGTAGTGGAAACAGACATGCTAGCACAAAATTCGGGACGAACTTGACTCACGTGTAGAAAAATGCCATGCATTCAAAGGCGGTCATATGGAGCACCTTAAATTTTGTATATATTTTTTTTATTATTATCTATGTAATATAACATTAATATAAAGTGTCTATTATCAATAGCTTTTATAATATACGCATTTGAAATCGAATCATTATTTTTGAAACTTTCTGTATTGATAAGAATACATTATACTCCATGAAATTTGAAGTTTTCTCACAATTAACACTTAACATATATTTGCATGTATCGTCAAAAAATCAGAATTTCCTTTGAAAGCGAAATGTTCCAGCGAAATTGCTAAATCATAACTATTCCTCTCTTTAACAAAAGGAAGAAAAAAGTAGTCAGTTAAACTGAAGAATGTTCGGTGCCAAGAGAAAAAAAGTTACAGCTTCAAAAGTCACCCTTTGCAACATTCTCTTTCAGAAATGTATGCAGAGGTTAGTTTGCTATGATAAAACAAGGTTTATTCAAAGGAGACCGAACTCGTTTGAGTTGGCAGAAAATGTTATTTACACTGAGCCCTCCTCAAATTCTGTTTTTCTTTTTTATCCTCTTCGGAAATGCAAATTCTGCTTAAGAAAGCGAAGTTCGTCAGGAACCGATGAAGAGGGAGTGGGCATATCGTGACATCGAAAACTGAGGAGTTCCTTCCACCCTAGAGGGGAAGGCTGGATGCAGGACAAAGGCGGCAGCAAATTGGACCCATGTCTAGAGGAGAGCCCCTAATGACATTATGTAAACATACGGCTTGGTAGACGCACCAAAGTGTACATCTCCTGTGGTCCCCAGTGCGTTGAGTTTATTTGATTGCATAGGGCTGGATCCAAACTTTTGGTGGATACAAATAATATACATATACTCAAATTTGTTCTTTGTCTAAAAAAAGAACTGTTTTCTAAAACTGAAAAACAAAACAAAACAAAAAACAAACAAAGCGGTTTTCTGAAGTTTCTGTTCTGCTAAAAGTCAAGTTCTAGCAATTCTGTTAGTTAAAGACATTTTTCAATAGTTACTAACTCATACTATAGCATGCTTATAATTAACAAAAGTTTCACTGCTTTAATTTTAATATGCCAACAAAGAAAGCTTAACCCATAGTATAAGATTGATTGTTTGATTTTCACACTCAAACTAGCTTCAAAAAATTTTAAGTATCTGAAAAAAACCGTAGTTTAAATCTCAAAACTAATGTATAAAATATTTGTACTTAAAAATACAAACTTATAGGAATTAGGAATTAAGCAGAATAACCCAGTGTAGATGCACCAAAGTATAAACTTCTTATGTACGTAGTACTTACAGGTTATTTAATTGCATAGGGTTTGATCAAACCTTTTACATGATAAAAATAAGTTTCATGTATCTCAAATTTCCTTGTCTTAAAAGGCAGAACTTCAAAAACCGTTTTCTAAAGTTTTTATTTATCTACAAAGTAAATATCAAAAATTATTTTTGTCATAAAGTCTTTCC